>NW_010336398.1:228-19208 GCF_000700745.2 Antrostomus carolinensis | reverse complement strand
CCTGCTGAAATGTCATCCAACAAACTTGATTTCATAAAAGGCTATAAAGGGAGGCAAAAAGGATGGAAACATTATCCTAGTTCTTATTTTTATACATCAATGCAAACAATTAAATTATAGTTAATGTTTTATCTGTCAGCTACTCCTGATAAAGCAACATGGTACTTCCATCTGAGCAGTAGTTTCTGCCACTTACTGCTTTTTCTACATTAATATTTCATTATATTAAAAAAAAAAAAACAAAACCAAACAAACAAGAATAAAGTCAGGAGTAAAATAAGAGAGAGACCAAAGAGTCATTTCAGATCTCACTTTCTATTCAGGGAGTGTAGTTAATGTGTCTGATTTTATTATGTTACCATGTGACCTGCAGAATCTCAGGAGACCAGCTAAGAAGAGAGGTGAGCATTATTTCATTAGTGAGAAAAATCAATAATAGTAGTTACATGCTTTATGCAGTTTTTTGCAAAACTTCTATATTTATAAAACCTTAATTCATGTAGAATTTTTAAGAAGAACGCAAGAAAACATCCTTAGCTTTACCTAGCCAAAAAACCATTCAGAGTCAAGGCCAGGAGTCTCGTTGTTATGAATAAATACATAAAATGCAAAGGTAAATAGAAGAATGTCTGTGTTACAATACAGGGTTGCTGGGTAGGGTTTCTTTCTCCTTCAAATAATTCTTATCTATTAAATGCATGCCTATGAGAAGTAACATCCATGTTTTGTACTATCTAGAAATCCTAAACTCTGAAAATCTACACAAATGGAAAGTAGAGATAACAAGAGGCAAGTGTTCTGCCAGGGGGCAGGGAATAATAATAATAATAATTAGTCTGTAAGCTTTCTCTTTTGCTAGAAGAGAAACTTAACCATAAATTGAGGTGATAGGAAAACTAGCAAATCCTAAGAATAAAAATATTCTTAAAGCTCTGAACACCAGTTTCCAACTACTGGATAATCATTGCCTGGTAAACTGCATATTCGTGCCTCAGTAATGACTAGATGCCCCAGACACCAATTGAGACCCTACTGTGCCAGATGAAGGCTAGCATATTTTAATGACATTGTAAGGAGATAATATACAAAAATGAAAGAATGTTAGCTTGATGTATAATGCAAGAGTAACTCACAAGCCAATAATTACCAGCAATTTTTACCATATTTTTTAAATTATTTTTGAAATGTCAACTAACATTGCAATTTAGTTTAAGGAAGAAAGTGGAACTATTAATATCAGAGCATAAACAACAAAATAACACATTTCTCAGATGGTGTGGGAATGCTTAGAATAATGAAATTCCTATCCTCTACTTATGAAAACCTGCAAAGCAGAAGACATGTAAGTTTGGAGAAAAAGCCACTGTGACAAATGTACCATTACCAGGGGCTGGGAAATCACTCACACATAGGACTGCTCTGTTTATTTCCCTAATTGCTTTTCATACCCAGTTCTCTTCACAGAGTACACATAACTTGCTTCATTATCCATCAGTTGCTATGACACTATATAAGAAAGCTGTCAGAGGTCTTTTTCTTTGTTGAAGACAGACCAAGAGCATTCTCAGTCCTGCAACAGAGAAGCTGCGAAAACATACACTCCAGGAGAAGCTTTCATCCTTTGGACCATCTACAGAATAAGCCAGGATGCTGCTCAAACCCTTTAACAAAGGCAGCAAACACACCTTTCAGTCTCAGGTTTGTCGGTGTCTGTGAAGAGGAACTGGCTCTGGAGACCATTGCAGGAAGGCTGTAACCAGTACTATTAACCCCTCGTGGGCTTGTGTACAGAGCTGGCACACTCTCTAGTCCAAAAAAAGGGATGCAAGTTACAGGCACTTTCTTCTTGAGGCAATTAAAATAAATAAGTCAACTTTACAACATCTATCAGTTTCAATAAAATATAATGCAAGAGGAAATTAATTCTTTAAAAGCTACCAAGGGAACCCCCCACACACACAAAACCAAAATAACAAAAACACTTAATAAAAACTTCCAAACTGTTTCTCTGGAATAGTACAAAATCCTGAGGGAAAGGATGGGAAGAACTGTAGACTGAGACTAAAAAACCCACAGTGCCAGTATTACTGATACAGTCTCCACATCAGTGATTAGAAAAGTAATTGACTTACTGCACTTAAAAGGGAAAGTCTCCAATATGTGCCATTAAGAACAGTTCCAGATTGTAAGACAGTAAGAGGAGAGAAAATGAAAAGCAAGCAAAGAACCAACTAGTTTGAGTACCTGCAAGCTAACTAAACCTTTTGGGATAGGGCATTTGGGCTGTGGAAGCTGCTTTCTTCATAAGCTTTAGTGGAAAATAAGTTTTCGTCACTACTCTGTAAATCGAGGCACATTTTTCACATAACAATTTAGAGATCATTTTGCCCATTCACAGGAACAAAAAGATCCAGATAAAGCTCATGTTCCATCTCCAGCTAGGAAAGTATGCATTGCTTGTTTTCTTTGCACCATCACCCATTCCTCACTCCACCAACTACATGAAGTGAAAACATCTGAAGAAATGGCCTGGTAGCATAGAACAGATGACAGAATCATAGAATGGTTTGGGTTGGAAGCGATCTTAAAAATCATCTAGTCACAACCCCCCTGCCATAAGCAGGGAAACCTTCCACTACACCAGGTTGCTCAGAGTCTCATCCAACCTGGACGTCCAAAATCAGCTTATTAAGAAATATAGGGTTATAACCTCCTTGAAAAAAACAGAGCATATTGTTTGGTACTGCCTTGGACTCTACTCTTGATCTGCCGAAAATGCACTACTGTGATTTTACAAAGGAAAGACGAGTTTTGATCCCTTTAATTTCAACTTTATTCACAAGCCATCTCATTGACTTCAACGAGTAAAAAAAATAGGAAAAGCCATCATAATTAAAGAGATTAGAATGTGATGCATATTAATCACAAGAGCCATCTGATTGCAGAACAAACCAAAAATATTGTATAACAAAAAGGAAGGCATTGCTTGAGGTTAAAAAGCTTTTCTTTTCACCAAGTCATTAATAAATGCATAAGGCATATCTGGTTTGTCTGCACTTCAAACTATTTACACATCTTACCTTCAAGAATCTCAAATTAAATATAACAAGTTATCAAATCCATCATTCTCATCTACAAAACCAGTTTCCAAAAACTAGTCAGTCCATTGCTCTATGGATCCACCAGATCTAGTTGGAAATGGAACAGCACAGCTGAATTCCATATTCAATATATTCAGAATATGCAAGGTATGTACATACACAGAAATAATATGGGGTATGTAGTTATGATACACAGTATTTTTTAAATCAAATTTTTACTTCAGTGATCAAATCATTCTACAGTTTTCTTCAATAAGTCAACTTAAAATGGCAAACGCTTTCATGAGTCACTCTTCCAAAGGTAAGAGCTAATAGCATAAAAATCCTTTTTAGAGTAGAGTTTTTTTATAAAAGACTTAGCAAATACATTTAAATTCTAATCAGCAATATACACACCTTAGATAAGTCTAAACCTTGGACTAAGTAATTTCCCTCAGTTGCCAATGCAACATTTTGTATAAGAGGTTTTTGAGTTAACACAAAAAACCGCACAAAATACATGTTGTGAATTTTGTCCTTTTATTGGCTGCATTCATTCTACTTTTCTAAAACTTTAAAACTAAAATTTTACTCTCTAATCTTAAGAAACCATGAAACACACAAATACTCTCTCATTACATTACAAACTTACCTGAGTTACAAAGACAGTATAAAGAAGCCCCAGGAGACTTCAGCTGACCTACTCTGATTTTTCTTGCGAGCAATCCACAAAGAGGCTGCAAAGTTCTCTTGACAATGCAGAAGGCAGGTTATTTTTAAAAACTGAAGACAAAAAAAACCTAACTTCACAATTTGACAGGAAAGAAAAGCATTAACTACAGAAAGAGGAATAAAGTCAATTATAATTTTTAACTAGCTTTCCAAGCTATTCAGTGAATGTTCACACTGATGAATAGCAATTGATACTGCATTCTAGTGATTTGTTATGCAAATAAAGCACTTCAGCCGTATTATCCCATCCAAAAGTTAATACCCTTAACAAAACTATAAAAAAATATCCATTTGCCCTTATTATACAGAGAAGGAAAGAAAGAACACAGAGAACTTTACTGGAATTCGAGCTAGTTCTACCAAAGTATCCAGTTACATTCAGGAACAATTCCTACCATTTAAAAGAGATTTTGAAACATAGATGCTTTTGAAACACCAAGCCCAAATTCACAAAAGTTTGTTCAAGAATTATAGCAGAAAAAGTGAATCATTATCATATGTAAAGTGAGTTTACAGTCTTAGTACAGTAAGAACAAAGCCAATATCTCTACTTTGAATGAAAAAAAAAAAAAAAAGAAGAAAACAAAACCACTTATACTGGGCACATTGAAGCCCAGTCTGAATACAGAAGAAGAATGGGACAAAACTCATTTTATTTCTGCTATGTTAAGACAACAAAATGGGCCACAAGTTCCTAGCTGTTTCACATTTGTTACATAAGAAGACAATAACAGTTGCTAGGGCTGATAGCTCATACCTTTCATAGGCACACGTGGCAGGATTTTGAATTCAAGGCACATGTAAGGCTACAAAGCCAAATTTTACCTTTGCATGGTATTTCTGCTGATATTTGAAGATACCATATATGCTGCTGCACGCTAAACATATTTTATGCAGTATGTCATAAGTAACACTAAGTTAACCCTAAGATATTGAAGTCAGAAGCTGATGAGAACTTATTTTAAAATAACTCCATCAAAAGCATTCTTTAATTCTCTACATATTCATCTCCAGCAACAATCAGGTGTTTTCACTGGTCACATAGAAGTTTCACTTTATCATACACATACTTAGACACAAATTATTGCAAATATCACTGGTAAGTCTTCATCATTTCTGCAAACAAAAACGAACATGACCTCACATGGTTTGTTGGCTTCTCAAACATACTATCTACTATATTGCCATTTCAGGTCACAAAAAGCATGAACATTGTTTCCTGCAGAGGTTATGAAACACAGTCAACTCATCAACACAGAATTTCTAGTTCTACATTTATTGACATTCTGAACTTTTGCGTGCAAACTTGCAGATTAACAAGTGTCTGCACACAGGGACTCATTCAACACTTCTACAGTTAGTAGAAAGATCCATTGATTTCAGCATGAGCTGATGTACCACTGAAGTAAATGTATACTTCAGAATACTTTCCCCTTCCAGAAAAAAAAAAAGCACACACTTTTTCCCCATTTGTTGTAAAATAAATACTGCATCAAAATTCCGCTGAAGCAAAAGTGCCTTCAGTTAAATCACTGCAGTGAACAGCACAGCAAATTTTCAGGATCACACTCTTCATAGAAACTCTTTGAATACATAAGCTGACAATGACATCCCCACTCCCTTTCTGCAACTTAATGATCATGTTCACTCTGTCAAACACATCTTTAAGATAAAATACTGGTGTGCATACATGACACTGGAGCTCTTGTGCAATCTGACCAATCGATTTTTATGAGGACTACAAGGGAACTTGTTATCCTCCCAGTATAGATCTGATTGTTGTTCCGAGACATGTATCTTGAAAAGCATATGAAGCACCTTCCAGGCTGAAGTTGCCCTCAAAGTTTTGCTACATGTACTTCAAAGTTTAAGACAAAGCATATTACCCCTTTAATGGGACATAAAAGGCTGGTGGCAATTAGTTCTATTTAATAATGGGAAAACTAAATGTAAGACAATTTACAGCTAAGGAAATGAAAGCTGTATCAATTGTTCTGCCACACATTTCAGATCAAATTCCTGCAAGAAGCACTAAGTTAGGAGCAAAACCCTTCCTTACACAACATTAACTTCAACGTGTTTGAGAATGTGAAAGGATATAGGTTCTATTTAATTTTCTTCCTATTATCTGGATCTCATACAGATCACAAGGTGTTGAGTTTTGGTAGACTTACTATATACAACAATATGCATCAGGAAAATATTCCCCAGTTCAGAAAATTCATGCTAAACTTTATGTTTAGATCTGTGATTTGAGATCTAATTTGTAATAACAAACACGAAACCAGCCAAAGTATTACAAGCCAACCAGGAAGAACTTTGTTTTTCTGTAACCGTAAAGTCCTTCCATTCAAAGTTACATAGCCTTCGGAGACTTATAAGGTATTAGGACATCTCTTAGGATGCAGAGAAGGAAGCAAAAATAGAATACGATGCCCCACACGCTCCTATCCCCTTTCTCCCTACATGAGGGGGGACTAGCACAGCTATTACTGCTACCCAGGAACAATGCAAAATAATTCACAAGTGCAGCCCACTGGTGCTGCTTTTCTGAAAGTTCCTACTACGCATTTCCTTGCTCACCTCCCCTCCATGTCATTAAATTTCTCCTACTGTGCATACAACAATAGCTGAGAAAGATAGCTGCACATTACACACGTGAAAAGATTGCAGACAGCTCCCTTTACACAGATTATAGACAGCTCCCTTTACACAGATTATAGACAGTGTTCTCCAGGTCCCAGGTGATTCAACTCCTCTGTATAATATTTGGCCTTCAATTTCCTCCTTTGTTCAACATAGCCATTATATTCATTGCAGCAGAAAAGTTAAAAGGTCAAAAGTGTATTCTGGGATAATCATAATTTATATCAGAGTAATTGCTTATGTGGAATACTGGTTATGTCTTTAATATGGAGTCAGCCTAAAAGAACTGAGTCGGACAAAACCTGGAAAAAGATATCCAATAAATATTTTGCAAGGATAAACTCCTTTACAATAGTGCTACAGTCAGCACTTTGTAGAACGTATTTTCAAATAGAAAGAGGTAAACTTAAAAATAGACTAATATTAATTTTCCTTCTATGTCCCAGTTTAGCCCTCAGCTATTCTCAAGGTTTTACTAAATCCACTAATCTGCCAATATCGGTAAGTCTTGCAAAAATATATTGGGTTTTATTAGCTTCCAACAAAACAGAAACTAGTCTATAATTAAGTTTCCACAGCACACTTTATTCCCTTGTCCTAATTTATTTTTAGGATTTGCGGCCTCAGTGAGAACCACTCCTTGAAATACAGTCAAGGCAAGGTACCCAACAGTTTACAGAAGTTTAATGTCTTCCCAGCAATCTGAAATCTTCAGAGACTGAGCTCACAAACACCAAGACTCCTGGCTCCCAGCACCTTTGTCTGTTACGAGTTGTAGTGCTGGAAGAACCGAAGCCTTACGAACCTCCAAACTTGAATTGCTAATGTCCACCTATTGAAATATCAAGCTTTTTTCCTCCTATGTTGATCTTGCTGTAACTAAACATTGCCTGTTTTACAAAATAAGATGTATTTAGAATGGCTATTGTGAAAAACTTCCTCATACATAGCTGTACAGAAAACATTTATATTGTTCAGTTTCAAATACTTCCAAAGAAGTTAACGTTAAGCTAAGCTATGCGTGGGTTTAGCTCTTACTTCATGTTCAAATGGAGGGTTTAAGAAATGACTACTGCATTTTAAGATTCATCCCCTAGTAAATTCCACTATAACTTCAGGAATATACACTCTTCGAGACTAGGAAACAAGACAGGCAAGTTTTCATTTTGTAGAATGTAATTTTGGCCCTGGAAAAAAAGTAAATGTTCCCCTGAAATTACAGTGCAACTACCTTTTTAAGGATCATCTCAAAGGAAAGTGCCTCCCAAATAACAGTACTTTTCAGTCGGACAGTCAATTCACTTCTCAGAGAACTGAGTAACTTAACCTTTTGTCTTTTATATTATCCCTTGCTTCTCTCCATCATACCAGTTCCTCCTCACTAAATACGTGTGTACATACTGTACATATGTTTTAACACCCCCAAGAACCAGTAAAGTGTTCCACAGACATTAAAACAGACTGCGGGTGCACAAAGGCCATGTTTTTCTGCTTGCCTTTTTAGCCAGTGTGCATTGCACGTGCCAAGAGATGTTCTCCTGCAGAAAGGAAAGGTGCACAATGTGACACTGATGCTGGAGTGTATTTCTCTTTGAGGGGAAGTATTCTTTAAACAAAGAAAACAAAGAGGCATTTGTAATGTCACACAAATTGACCGCAACATTTTGTTAACACCTGTGTCCAAATGCACTTCCCACATAACCTCTTAATCAAATGGAACTGGCTAGTGCTGCAACCCCCTGCTACGTACAGGATCTGCACTTACAAAGCACAACCAGCAGTAGACGCTGACATTTTCTCTATTATCTGAGAAAACACACCATTGCTGTTTTGGCTCCAACTTCACAGAATAAAGTGGGGGTTTATAGTTTTTGAAGCAAGTTGTGTGAGAAAAGACAGACATAATTAGACTTCCGACACTTTTCCCCAATACATATACAAAAAAAAAAAATCCAGATCTCTCTGATGAGCTGTTCTGGCAACTACTCAGTCCAGAACTGAGAAAAATTACACAAAACACTTTTTTGGAAGTGTCTGACAAGTTTAAAAAAAACAAACAAAAAAAAAACCCAACGCAAAAAAATCTCCATATTCAATCACATCCTTAATATAGAACCACAGCTTCAGCTGGTTTAAAAAGGCATTTCTGACTTATATTACTTCAAATTTTATCCCCTTTTTTCAAAGGTATACTCTTCCAGTTTGTCAGTGAAAACATCGAAACTCTTACCATATTCATTTAAGAGGTTTCAAAGTATTGAAAGAAAAAAAAATAAAAACATTTGGAAGCATGCAGAGAACAATTTAAGTTTGAGAATTACAAATTACTTTGAAGTGATTATTATTTATTCACTACAACTGGCATTTTGCATACTATAAGAATTTTTATTTTATATTAAAATCTACACAGATTAAATTTAAGTTATAAAAGAAGGGATTCATATTGGACAAGATATCTTTTATCATTAGAAACAGTCACATACCCAACTAACAGATTGACACTTTTTGAGATCATGTTGTTTCCACCAAAAATATTTTCTCACAGATATTTTTGCCAGTCTTCACAAGTAGCTCAAATACTTTTTGATTTGCAGATCTCTACAAATTTAGAGATGGGTAGCTGAACGGCCCACTGAAAATAGACTTGTTTTTCTTGATAATAATTTTTTGCAGTCCACAGACTCCACAATACCAAAGACTACAGTTAAAGGAATGCAGATAATTTTTTTTTTTAAAAAAAGCAAACAAGCCCCAAACCAACCAAACAAAAAAAACTGTTTCACAAAATAAGCCATGAAATATTACTCTTCAAATTACTTCATCTCAAGAACTATGTGTCTCATCTTGTGCCTTTCACTTCAGCAAATAGTGAATAAATTGCACTTTGATCTTTCCGTTTTATACATCTAAACTGTTTACACTGTTTTCAAGGAAGAAAAAGATGGGAACCAACTATAGTATCCGGTGCTTTTCCATTTATGACACCAAATCAACAGTTTATGGATCTACTTTAGCTAGATTTATAGACCACTATCATAATACAGGCTTTTTAAAGCAGCTTAGCATAAATCACACTGATTTAACTCTGTCGGTTTTATTTCTCAACATGAATTTGAAATTCTGTTAACCAAGATCTTAAAAGTTCATTTTTTCTTCCCAAGACTGACAACAATGGCAAAGACCATCTGTTCAACTGTAGTTCGGGAATTTTTAAAATTAGCTCTCAAAAGGGAAAGGGAAAAAAAGCCCTTCAAACATGATTGCCATACAGTTTCTTCAGAAATACCTCAAATATTAATGTTAACACATTCTGTCATATATTGACCTTTGCTAGTAGCCTGTGTGAAACCAACTCAAAACAGATTTTAGAAACCAGCAATGTCTATCTCAAAAAATCATGAGAGCACTCACAGAACCCATATTTCACAAGCTCTGCTTATAACCAAGAAATTCAACCTAATTACTGTAATTTTGCAACACAGTATAGACAAGGTGGAGTGATGTTTTCCAGCAACAGTCATATTTTGCTTGGATTTCAAACAATCAGGTGCAAGAAAAAAAAAAAAGTTGGAAATGCTGATTACTTCATTTGCATTTGTAAGCTTTTGTGATATATCTGCATTGCCTTTTCATTTCTCCCTTATATTACAAGTAGAGTTTATTATCTTTTAAGGAATAAAAGATCATATTTCCTTAGTCTCCTGATTTCAGAAGCAAGTGTTTTAAGGGAAAACATCAATTAAAATGTCACAATCCTTGTAATATCATTAAATGTAATTACATCCTTGTAAGCTGATAATGGTTAAACACACATGCAGCACATATGTAAACACATACACCCACATGTAGTATTTATAAGCATGTACATATTTCAGTAAGAGAACAATCTACTCAAGTCAGAAAGTAAGAAGAAATCAGTCTCAAAATAAGTAAAGTCCAATTTTTCTCACCTATTTTACTTACTCTAACATGCTAAAAAATGACTGATAGTTGCATGCTCTTCAGAAAACACCATAATCTCAATATTTACATCTAAAGACAATTTTCTGCAAATGAAATAAAGGTGTCTCAATTTTAATTGTCACAACATATGTATAGGAAAATAGTAGTAAGGTAAATAAAATGTCATTCTTAGTAACTGTTATTAGAAAAGCAGACAAGTACTATCCAGATTTGGGATACACAACTTCAAGTGATTAGTCTGATTTAAAACAGTTTGACAAAATGAGTGCAATTGAAATCTTGGGAAACTGTAGCATTGCTTGTCTTTACTACACTATAGTATTTAACTAGTCACAGACAGGAGTCATAGGGATGGCATGGAAGACAGTCAATGAGGAAACAAGAGCGAAACAGACTGCTTCATGACAGGTATTTTGAAAGTCAATATAGTGAAGAATTACCATACTTAAGTATGTAGGATAGCTATCTTGGTCAACACTTCATATAATAGTTTTAAGTTGAATGAAAAACACTCTGAAAAGAAAAAAAAAACCAAAACAAAACACAAACAAGAATTGCTCTATTGACTCGATGAAAGCGTTTATACCATAGAAAGCCATAAAGTGAAAGAGATTAAATCAAACATTTTTCCTATTTGAATAAAGGCAACTATTATCAGAAGAACATTAAAAGCTTTGAAAGAACTGTTTACATTTATACTAAAACACACCAAGGATGAAACCCCGATTCCACTGAGATACACTGTAAATCTCACATTGATTTAACAAGGGTCAAGATTTCACTTACAAAGACCAAACATCTAAATAACAGCATTAACCGCTAGGAAACTGCAATTCCATGCAGAACCACATTTACAATCAATACAGAGAGAAGTCACGTTAAAATGAATTGTAATTCAGCACATACACTTCTTATATCCTATTCCAAAAAATGCTTTTAGATAATTGGCAAAATCCTCTTTCATAGCCCAATAGTCCTAAATGACATATTGGTCAACTTGCACTCCAGCTGAATAATCTTGAGGATAACTCAGTCCCATAAGAACCAAAAAAACCTGAACCATTTTTACAGTCTTTTTCACTGTTGCCAAGCTTGAACATCTCATATAGACCCCAACTATATCGAAAAGACAAGAGCTGGGATATTTTGCCACCAAGCAATGGAATATAATAGATTGTTATACAAACCCCAGCAATTTCTTAAAAGACAGATTTTAAGAATCATCCATCTCCCACATTAACTAATTTCAAGAGTTGGGCGGGGGTAGTAAATCCTATTTAGATTCAATGTGTTTTAAACATAGAACTTTTTTTTTTTTAATGTCAGTTATTGAGAATTACAAATGTCAAATTAACTGATGTAGTTAGAAATACATATCCATATTTTTCCTGACTAGAGCATTTAACACCGATTTTATCAAGAACACACTTGTAGTTTTGATGCCATATTAAAATGCATAATGTTTTAACAACTTTCTCTTAACTCCCTTACTCAACAGCTAGAAGCAATCATACTCATTTTTTTCTTGGAATACATATAGCAAAAAATAGGAAGTCATTTAGAATGAACTCTCCTAATGTACACTTTAGAAATCTACACTTAAACATTTAAAATATTTAAACTCCCCTCATTAATCTAGTTTATATAGTAAATTTGCAGTTCATAAAAGAAAACAAAACACTGAAGCATTACAGGCATCCTGTAGATGTCTGCTCAAAGTCCCACACCAAACGTGTACAATTCTCTCCACTGCGTGTAGTTGTTAGCATGCTTAAATACTGTGATTAATATAAAACTAAAACCAGAAGTTCTCACTCTACAGTTTGGCAGTCCTTCAGAAGCAGCCAGATTACACAAACAGAGTTCACAAAGATGTAAACAACGAGTCTCAGTTTCTTCCTTTCAACAGTAGGCTTTACTCTGAAGAAATAATTGCATCAAAGCATACTCAGCGAGTCTGCACATCCTATTCAAGCATTTTGGCACGCTCCAATCTTATGCTACAGCCTCAGGAGATGTGGAACTCAAAATGAGTTGTGAAGTTTTCTTTCAGGTTTGTATCATTTTTTATACCCGACAGTTAATTCTGTAAGCACATATGTATGTATACAAAATTAAATGTTTAAAATAAATATAGAGCATACATATATGTATGCTTTTATATATACATTTTCTGAACACTACATAAATCATACTCCAGACATCCTGTTGTGCTGTTCTGAAAGAAGTTACTTGGAGTACAAAGTGTATGATGCTGCAGAAAGTGCTTTATAGTGACACACAAGTAACCCTGCCCCTAAGTACCATGACAGATTTAAAAACTTTTCAAATCACGTCACAAGCGTCCCTTGTAAAATTCCTTCTAACTTATTTTTACAAACACTCTTTCCAAGTCATGACAGCTTTTCTGTTTTTAAATAATCACAACATACTAAACTCATAGATGAAAGTCTAACAGGATCAAACCATGAACTTTAAACTTTAGTCAGAGAATATTTTCTTTTTGATATAACAAATGCCTTTCTCAAGTTTGACATGAGGCTTCTTTTTCCTCGCCTCTAGTTCTTTTCAAACTGTCTTCTCTTTCTACACTTATTACTTTACCTCACATTTTTCAAACTTGTCAACAAGCTTCACCTGTTCTCCAGTTCTAAAGTTTAACAGACTGATTCCATATTCCTAGTCACCCTCCTCTCTACCTCAGCCACAACTATCAAAGGTATCAATATAGCATTTAATATGGGCTTGCCAGTCTGCTACTTAAAACTGGCATTTGTGAAAATGAAAAAAGTGTGCCGTCTCAAATAAGCTGGAATGTTCTTTAAAATTCAGCATAAAACCTGTAACAAAACACCACAATTTGTGTTCAGCAAGTAAGCCAACTTTTTAAGTCACAACAGCCCATATCTACTGGGCTGTCTAGTGAAGACTACACAAAGAGTCATCCTGGAGGAGAACAAGGGACAGTTGAAGCTACTACCCCTATCATTGACAATAGTCAACTGCAAGTGCCTATGGAAAAGAAAAACATATACACAATACTGCTCCTGGAAAGTTTCTCAGCCTCCAGCAGAGCTGTTTATGACATATTTTCACTGCTCTCTCAAGCTGCTGTTCTGCAGCAGGTTTATTTTTCCCCTCTTCTTAAACACGTCATCAGAGAGGCGCTACCACCATCACTGATGGGCTTGGCCTTGGCCAGTGGCAGGTCCATCTTGGAGCCGGCTGGCATTGGCTCTATTGTACATAGAAGAAGTTTCTACCACCTTCTCACAGAAGCAACCCCTGTAGCCCCCCGCCATCAAAACCTGGCCACACAAACCAAATACAGCTGAATGAAGTTGCCTGTTTGTTTGGTATCAAATATGTGAACAGCCTACATGACTGAAGCACCTGTTTCTAGATTGTGATTCAGTAGACTACTCTAGAGAATAGCAGGAGATACTACTTTACACAGTTGTCAAACACTATACCTTCTGAGGACAGAAGGGGTTTAGCTAGAAGAACACATAAATGAGCATGGGAATATCCCCAAGAGGGACTGCTGCAGCAGCTGCTGCTGAAGGAGGGCTGCTAGTCTACAGTCAGCATCTGTAAAGAGGCCAAGGAATGGTACAAGATGCCTGAAGAAGCACCTCAGGTGATAAAACATCTTATTAAATGGCCATATTGCCTCAAACTCTTTCTTTCTCCCCTACCAAAGTCATTCCAATGTTTTCTGAGTAGTTTGAAACTTGGGGTTTGGGATGATGTTAGGAAGTCATTGCATCCATTCTCCTCCCTACTAAAAGGTCTGGTCCACTCGCTACACATGCTAATATTGTTCCAAATAGTTCTTACAGTTTCCCAGTTAAAGACACTAAAATATCGTAAAATATTTTTTTCCTAAAGTCTACCCTGAATCTTTCCCTTTTCCTCTTTACTTTTTATCCTACCCACAGAGAGCATGGAGAACATGATTTTCACCTCTGCTTTGCAGGAGCTTTTTATATACCTGAAAACTGTTTGAATGTTCCTGGATTCTTTTTCATTCAGCTAACCATAACTCCTTCAGCATATCAGATCAATTTTTCTAGGTTTATCAACCTCACTGTTCTCTGTTACAACCAACTCCACTTGGTCCAGATTCTACTTGGAGTGCAACATCCAAAATCCAAACATTTTCTCCAGCTGAATCTTGAATAAGGAATTTACCTTCCAACTCCGTTACCGTCCTCTAACATATCCTGTTAAAATTGACTGCAACAGGCTTGAAGATTTTTTTTCCTGTTACTTTTTGTTTAATAAATCAAAAAGGATAAGACATTTGAAACTGCCATTTGAGCACAATCACTAGAGAAGCCAGAGATAAGTCAAAGATCCTGTTGTATGTATACCCTACCTGTTAGTTTCAGACTCCTCTTTTTTAAGAATAGCCAAGGGGGAAAAAAGCTACACTTAGTTTATGGTCCTCTCCACAGACAAACAAACTGTAAATTTGAGGCAGGACAAATCTCACTGCTATTAGATTTTAAAATCTGGCTTTTGAAATTACACTTGCACAACATTAAGTAACATTAAACATGTTTTGAATGTCAGGATTTGATTATTTGCCATTTTGCAAAAATAGGCTATGGACAACACAGAACTACACTTGACACTAGCAATTATCTTGCTATAGAAACAATGCATTTTATCTTTCATTTTCCTATTATTTAATTCACAGTAGGGAAGCTCTCTCTCCTAAATGAAGTGCTAGCTACACCACTCAGACACTCTATAGGAGCCAGGCAAGCTATCTGCTGCCTTCTAATGCAACCTTCTTAGAAACAAACAAAATTGAAACAAATCACTTTGAGGCAACTAAGTCAAATTGAGGACCAAGAGGAGGCCAAGAATATATGTACAAAGGGAAGAAGTGTATTTGAAGCTGGAATTAGACCTTTGAAATTACTTTCCCAAGATATCCTGTCAATCTGACAGAAAATCTGATACACAAAAAGTGTATCTCTAACTTTTTTTTCAGATATTAATGTCATCAAAAATCTTTATTTTCAAGAGCCCTAGAAATAACATCTGTCTCAGAACACACAGCAAGCTATATAAAACTAGTAATTTGCACTCTGCTTTTTTAACACCTAATGGATGCACAGGAGTACATCATCATCAATAAACTTTTTCAGTTGAACAGTAAATAATTAAAACAAGGTGGCAGTGCCTCCAGGAGCTTCTAATCAGCTTTCACACTTCTCCAAACCTTGAAAAGATGGGAAAAAGAAAACTGAGGCCACTTTCAAATGAGCAATTTGGCCATGAGAAGGTCGATACAGATACTGCCTTCAAACTCCAAGTGCTGTCACTTCAATGAAAAAAAAAAAAAAAAGAAAAGTGAAAAAAACATGACTCCACATTGCTCTCAAGCCACTTAATGTTTGGTGACAAAAGACATACCTTCCCGGGTGTTCTTTAAGTGACACACACTTTGCTTACAATTGAAATATGCTTTGAAAGCTCTGAAGCTCTTAGGTTCCCTGTTTTGGTAGCCTTCCAAATAAAGCAATTAAAACTGGTAACAATATGATTACAGCTGACAAACATTCTCTAGCTTCATAATGACAATTTAAATATAGTTGTCAGTCTTCTATGCTGAAATAACTACTTTAATATTCAGGTACCAAATACTTCGATTTTTGTCTTTGAGACCTCTGAATCACTTCATTATCTTGACACCCAGACTTCATAATCAGACAAATCTTTTATCCTGTGAGACAGTAGAGTCAGTTTTAATGAATTGCTTTTAAAAAAAAAGACTTAAAAAAAAAAAAAAAAAAAAAAAAAAAAAGCCAGTATTCCTGAAAAGGAATATTCCTGAATATTCCTACTGTCATTTATTGATGATAAAACAGAAATTTGAAACCATTTATGTGTCTTTTCCAGCATTTCTTGGTGAGCTAAAGAAAGCACCAGCAACAGAAAGCAAGGCTGCTTCATCCTC
The DNA here is from genome assembly GCF_000700745.2 of Antrostomus carolinensis. Taxonomy (NCBI): domain Eukaryota; kingdom Metazoa; phylum Chordata; class Aves; order Caprimulgiformes; family Caprimulgidae; genus Antrostomus; species Antrostomus carolinensis. The sequence continues at coordinate 2,813 of NW_010336398.1, read as the reverse complement.
CATCTTTTGACCTAAGCAGTGTGTCAAACATTACTTCTTGTGTATTTTGGGTGAGGACAAAAAGAAGGTTCTTATTTTTTTATCTCTCTCCTTTGCACTGATACAGGAAAGTATTTCATTATTATTTACAGTGAAAAAAACTTAAAAGAAACCATAGTGTTATGCAGAAAATTCAGACACTGTGATCTATCTAGCATGTTCTCAAAGATTTTCCTTCAATTTCTTCCCCCCAGGCTTTAAGCTTTCTTTTACACAGAATACACTGCCTCTGTCTCCCTGGGTTAGTTGTTATTCTACCGCTGATATTCGTATCAGATGTGCTCACATAATAGACTTGCCAAGTGAGACTGAATGTTCCATTGATTTGGAAATGTCCTGAATGACTAAGACTTAAAGTTTTGCCCATGTAATTATTTTAACTGGAATCAAATATTCTTAATTATTCAGTTCATTGAGATGCTTTCAGCTGTACTTAAAAATTAAGATTAAAATATTTATGTTAATGATGAAGTTCAAATACAGTAAAACTTGAAAGTTTGACTAATCTGGTCTCACAAGGAATTGGATATGGCAACCTTTTTAGGACTTCACCAAGTAGTTTAACAGTACATACAAAAATAAGAGACAGAAAGGCAAAATGAAATGCTGCAGGTAGCATTTCTCCCTGCCTGCAACTACATGTACCTATGAATTTTGAATGTGCTGAGAAAAAAAAGTAAAATCTTACCCATCACCATATTCTATTTTACATATCTGAAGACTATGAGAGACTGTCCACACCATTTCCAGACATCATTAATGCAATTCCAATAATCCAGAAAGTGTGCCTCTGTCTCATTGAACAAAGCTATCTGAAAATACTTTAAAGAAACTGTCCAAAACAGTAATTGTATTGGAATCTATGATAAAGATCCCACGGTTAGCTAAAAAGCTAACAAAGCCACAAATTGCATATGAATACACAGATTAAGTTCTGTAACTGATCACCTACTAAACATTCTAACATTACCTCTTATAGTTATTTTCCTACAGAAAACTTTAGAGAGTCTTAGTTTTTTCCTTTCTATGGAGAGTAAACAATTTTAGTAGCCTGGAGATATTTTGTGAAAGAAATTGTTCTTTTCTACTAAGTAAATGGTGAGGACCAGGACTCTTTCTGTAATCCTTCTCCCTATCCTCAAAAACATGTGATGAAAGGGGAGAGGGATTTGGTTTGGGGTTTTTTTAAAAAAGGAGGAGAAGCAGAGCACAGAAAAGTAGATGAGAAGATGTGATTTGAAATCGTTATCTTAGATTGTCTTTGCTACTCTCTACAACAGGATGCTTAAAAAGCACCAGAGGAGCTTTGTACACATTACATCCTACCTGCATCTCCAAACCAGCAAGCATCCACCTTCAAGCTAAAACTCAAGTTTATGGTTACAGTACCAAGATTCTAAATTGTGTAAGACATCCACAAAATGCTGTATGAATTAAAATTTGCATCCCATCAAAAAATACAGGGCAAGGAGAAAGCAGCACCAGATTTTTATTGAAATAAACACACGTTTTTCTTTCCTCTTACTGATCAGGTAGGGATTAAAAAGAAAAAAAAAAATATAGAGAGTCCACAGAGGTAAGTAGATCAGATATTAGCTACACATAGTGCCGAGATAGGCTAATTCATTTATTAATCCTGCATTATAGTCTTTGATTATATCTATTTTTAAGAAATAAGGTATGTAAAGTAATAAGTGAAAAATTAAAGCCCTTAAATATCAATGTAAATGCCCTTAAACGTTTATTTTTAAACACTAAGTACTGGGAAATTGTGGCTACTGTTATCCAAAAATGCTCTGTGTAGCCCTCCAGTGGTCAAATACTAAGTAGACCCCAACAAGAAAAAACCTGTTTTGTCTGATGAACTACCTGCAGCATTTAAAAAGACATATTTCCCATGAACTAAAAAATCGGATACTTGTTTAGAGAAAAGATGCATATAAAGGAAATAGTTACCTTAAAATACATAAGAAAGTAAACAGGAGGAAAATAATTCATCTCCATCAAAATGTTCCATGTTGTTATATCACATAGTTAATCAGCCCAGAAAACATTGTATCCACCAGGACCCCGAGGTATACCTCGGGTTAGGAACAGAAACAGCAATTCGCTTCCTGTGGTTACTTTCTGCTAGTCATACAGCTTAATCTAAACAAAGTTAAGGCAACAGTTGCTCTAAAGAACCAGTTTCCTCTCAAAACTCAAACTGTTATTTTTTTTAAGAAAACAAATACACTAAACCCAAGCAAACACTGAAGTCTTCTCTCTTCTCTCACACGTGCACAAATAAAATACAAGGAAAAGCCACATACACAAAAAAAAATAGACCTGCTCTAAAAAATATAAAATAAACTGAGACTGAGTTCACAAAACCTAAGTTTTCAAAACTTGGGGCTAGAAAGTCAGACCAGACTTACAAGAAAACAACGCCAAAGGAAAAAACAGCAACCAAAGGAAAAACGCTGACAGCTGGGAGACAGAGCCCGGTTGAACGGCAGCGCTTGCGGCAGGAGGCCAGGGCTGCCCCGAGCCCCGGGGGGAGCGCT
>NW_010336398.1:0-217 GCF_000700745.2 Antrostomus carolinensis | reverse complement strand
AGGCCGGCCCCGAGCCCGGGGGGGGGCGCGGCGGGGCGCAAGTTTCGATGACCCTGCGCTCCTCAGCGGCGGCGGGGGAAGCAGCCGGCGGATGGGGGATGCTCTGGATGACCTGATGTCCCGGCCTCCCAGAAATCTTGGTAGTTACCACCTTCCCCTCCCGTTTCCCTCCTCTCAGCCCTTGCCAACCGTTTACTTGGAAGCAGGAGACCCCAAC
>NW_010336397.1:13681-62731 GCF_000700745.2 Antrostomus carolinensis | reverse complement strand
TTTTTTTTTTTTTTTTTTTTTGCAGAAAAAGGCCTTGAAAATGCAGGATTCTCTGAAAATAAATGAATTTGGAATACAGGAGTATTATTTATTTAATAAACACATCCATCAGTTTGATTTTGTTTGTTGGAACAAACTCACCTGGAATACTCGCTGGAGAAATGGGACCAGATCTTGACTGATTGCTTCCAACGGGAGAGCCTACAGGGGAAGGTGATGGGCCTCCAGGGATGCCAGAGAGATGTGGAGAAGCATGAGGGGAGAACGGAGACTGTGCAGGGTTGCTCTGCTCCCCTTGGCTGCTCGTAGAGCCTGATGCGCTAACAGCTGAGCTCAGAGTTGCTTCGGTTCCAGTCGGCAAGTCGTCAATGGATCCAGATAAATCCTGAGGAAAAAGAAAACAAAATGTAAGTAGTCGTATGAACTAATACTCAGGCCACAGGACTCAAGTGCTGGCATGGCGATGAGGTCCATTTGTTTACTTATTCCAGCAGATAACTGAGAGGTTGTCTTTAACAGTAGTTCATATAGTTAAATGATGGCAAAAAATGAGGACAGTATGTACAATTCTCCTCTTAATCTCTAATTCTTTCGAGAAAAAGAACAAGCAAGGGCAACAAATGAATTGGAACCAAATTCACTCAACACTGAATTTAACCTTTTCCATCTGGATTAAGCTTTCAAAATTAATCCCACAAATTCTGCCTGAGCATACTAAAACTAATGAAAATGATACATCAGTCTCACTTTCACACAGTATTTCATTTTGGGGTTTGCTACCGTTACAATCACAGCTTATACAATTCACTCTTTAAAGCATCACCAAAACGAGAGAAGAAGGGTTTAAATACGCAGCCCCTCTAACCCTATCACCCCTTCACCTTGCAGAACAGACACAAGAAGAGGCCCTGTCCTCAGCAGCATCATGGGACACACTGGCCACCTAGGAGCAAGGAAGGTCGCTTCTCTATTTCCATCAAATACCAGTTTGACCAGTGTACAATTCACAGTTTCTCTTCAATTTTATTTTAATACCCTGTAAAACCAGTTGCTCCATTTCAGTTCATAACTGCTGCATTTTCAATGAGAAATTTCCTCTGTAGGTCAAAGCACATCCGAACTCTAACTACAAATTGCTGGACACATGCCCTAAAGCTGTAACACAAGAGTTGCAGTGGTCTTTGGATCTGTGGGAGTAATTTGGTTTTACATCATTGTAAAATCAAGATATGAAAAACCAAGAATGCTGTGACAAAGCAAGTATGTGCCCCTTAACTGTCAGGAAAAATGTTAATTCCTAAGCACGACAGAAAAATCATACAAACTGAAAAAATAACACAAAGATAGCTGTACACCCGTGACAATCAGCAAGGCACAAGTTAAGGAGCACGTTACTATTTCTGTTAGCAAATTACGGCACAAACAAGAGGCAGAGACCTACCTCACATATAAACCAGGTCATTAAATGACCTTTGGAGCTTCCAACAACTGGGATGACAGTGTGTTACCTTGGCTGATACTGAATTCACTTGTCTGGCTCACGCAAGTGGTTGCACCGTAGACAACGGGACTCATTGTCCAAAAATGGAGCACAAAAAGAACTGGGCTCTGCCTGTGCAAAGAGCTCAGGAAGCAAAGCCTTACTGCTGTCTAATTTTCTTTAAAAAAATTGAAGTTATTTTTAGAAGTTACAGAACTTGAACAAAATGCGAAGTGGTGTATTTAGAGCAAGAGTGCTGCCTGATGCTGACTACCTCCATTAAATACAACCCACCCGACTTAGCTCTTCGTAGGACACTTTTCAGACCTTATTTCCAACGAATACTTCAGCCAAAACAAATCTAACCACAGATTAATTTTGCTTCTTCTGTCAAGCACAAAATTGTATGTGTATTTCATTAGGCGTATGAAAAGTAAAAATTAAGTTTGAAATTTCAATCTATGTGTGAACTCTACATTCACTCAAGAGCAGACTTCCAAATCCCTACAGATGGAAATTTAATTGTGAAATGGGCAATAAACTATTTTCACTGTTTCTTTTTCAGAACTATTAACTGTAGAAAATGTAAACAAGAAATAACACCTTTTGATACTTTATAGAGCAACGCTAGAGATTTTTCACAGGAGAATGTATTTGGTAAACAGGTAAGCAATTACTGCTTTTCCATACATAATATGGTATTCTTCTAAATGGAATCAAACTGCTGCTATTGTGATGTGTAACAAATGCTGCAGGAAGTGCTGATAAAACAAATGCTGCTGAAAAGCACATAATAAACCCCTGAAAACCGAATGTAGCAGAATAGAGCCTATTCTAAAGGAATACAAATTCTGCATAAAAAACAGATAGGCACCCAACTGATAGAAGATATAGAAAATACAGGGTTTTACATTTAGAATAACAAAGATTTTAAAAGGGCATTTGGATTAAAGCTTTCATCTGTTTCGGCAAGCCATGAAGCACCTGAAAAACAAACACGCTAAAATAACGAAAACCCATGAAGCAGTTAGCACCGCCCGTGATTAATTTATCTGTTGTTCAGAGACCAAGGCAAAACCCGACTGTCCCCCACAGCATCTCCCTGGCTTTCCGAGCGCATGTCAGGAAGGAGGTGGGGAGGAGAAGGGAGTTCGCTTTTCCCATCAGGTTGCATCTAACTTCTCCAGCCTCCCACGGAGCTGGAGTGACTGAGGAAGCCCAGGTGTTTCCTCAAGTGCACACCTTCCAGGGATTTCCTCACCAACCTGATGTAAGTCCTTCACAAAAGCAGAAAAGGGAGAGGAAAGCTTGCATGATGCCAGTCTATCTAAAGAGCGAAGCTTTGTTGCTCTCCCCCCACAGACGCCGCAGGAGCAGCCAAGCGGGCTCAGCACACCCACGGTGCCTCGTGCCCCCCACCCGTGCTCAGCATAAGCGCCAGGACTCCCGCCCCGGGCTGGGAGCTTTGCAATCAACTCATCTGCCGAGGATGCTACGGTAGCATTCATTCATCAGACCCATCAAGAAAGATGATAACGAGGTTGCTCTCAGGCTGGCACGGCAGGCTATTGCCTATCCAGATGCCTGGGCTGCGTTACACAACCTTTACCTTGTCTTACAGCTGGCTGAAATGAAAAATATCAGCCGTTCTGTGCAGGGTGGTTTGCAAATCATCACTTTGTATTTTTTGTTAACATACACTTTGTGGCCTTAGTCTTCTAAGGTAGAAAGCCTGAGCAGGTGAGCAACTGGGAAACTTCCATCATACAAAGGCTTTAGAAACACCTCTGTTATTCACAAAAGCTAATTGGGAAATTAAAGAGAAGGAGAAGAAAGACTTTATGTGAAGCACCCGGACAGAAAGAGCAGAAGTTGACTTACTGTTCTCCTATTATCAGTATTTTAACACTTGCTTTTACCTCGGTTTAACAGAACAGTAATGAAGTCATATGCAATTTCTACATCACAAACATTTACTTATATATAAAATACTGTACACGTACACATTATATATATAAATTACATGGATATACTTGCATTTACTTAGCATATCCATATGTAAAGCTATTAAAAAGCCTACTAATAAGAGAAATTCACAGTGGTTTAAGCATACAGCCTAGTTAACAAAGAAGCTCTGTAACTAATACTCCTCTAGAGGACAATTTAGTCAGCAGGGCACCAACTCTATTCTTCTTTTATAAGTACTATCAGATCTATGATGCCTGTAAAGAACAGAGGGACCTTACTTACTGCATCTCATTCAAACCAAGGCACCTTCAAGCTACAGTGCTTCCATTTATCTTGTTGGAAAGTTGGCAGGTTAGGTAATTGCTGGGATTCTTTTAAGGGGCTGAAGTCCCCATACCCTAAGGCATGCCTTAAATTTTGCCTCTTTTCAGAGGCTTTTTCTGGAAAGCGCTATTTTCTTACAGTAAAATGCAGCAAGTCTAGAATTACCAGAAACCTCTTGTTATACAGATCCATTTCTTGTAGACTAATCTTATTATTCTCATCTATGGTATTGGTATGACTATATTTTTATATGTGGCACTAGATCTAAGAAAAACAAAGGATAAAATACCCCATCACAAATCCCTATCACAGTTCTGCATTCTCTATGCCAGCTTTACATCCTGTATTATTCAGGATATCCCAACCAGCTTTAAAAGTTCATTTCTAGATAATACCTTGATTACAAACTGAAATGTCCCTGTGCAGGATCTATCTCTTTTATTAAAGTGTTTTATCTCCGACTATCTTCACTTCTACCCTCACCTTCCTCCCATGTACAACCTTTATTCTTGTCCCTCTGACAAGTACAAGAGCCAAATTGAACAGGATCACATTGTGCTTGGGATTATAATGTTATGCCTTCCTGGTGGTACGATCTTATCAGACTGACAGGAGAGCTACTCTTGAAACAGCAGACCAATTTACTATTTCAATGTGGCCAGCAAGGGGTAGGAGGAAGCAAACTGCTTACATGGAGCCAGGGAACCTGAAGTTACTTACAACAAAGAGAGCACAACAAAAAAAAATAAAAACACCCATCCATAATATAATAATGTTAACTTATTCAAGGAATACACCTAGATCAAATAAACGGCAAAAAGGAGACTAGAGTAACTTGATAATACTACCACAATTTTACACACAGAGTGTGACAGGATTAGAGCATTCACTGCGGAGCAAAAATTTACACCGCAAACACTTCACACAGTTGCTGATTTTGCTCAAGACCATCCCAGCAGACATAAAACAAGACTTTACTAAAGGGATCCCTTGTTTTCCAACTGTAGGTATTTAGCAATGAACACCTTCTCTGAAATCAGTAAAAAGGGAAAGTGTGGAGCTCGTCTACTCTGTACACATCCCCTTGCTAACTAAGCTTCTACACTGCTAAATTACACCCTAAATTCACTGACAGGTTCCTACAGTCTGGGTTTTCTCGCAGGGGCTGCACGGAGCATATACAACCTGGGATTTATCTAAACTTCCCAACTATTGCCTATCAGTTCCTCTGTGCTCAGGGAGTAGAAGGAAAGCAGAGGTATTCTGTAGATATTAAAATTAAAGACACACAAACCCACCCGGTCTCCACGAAGCTGCAAACCCCAGACTCGACCCTACCATGTGTTTTGCTAGCGCGAATCCCAGCACTACGTGAAGGGAACTGCAACAACCGACTGGCAGCAGGATCAAAGCCCTGCTCGCTCCATTCAGGCCTTCCTGCAGTATTTTTATTAGGCTGGAGAATGGTGCTGCTCAAAAGACAGGATCCTGCATGAAATATCCATCTCCTTAACACGAATCACCACTTCAGAAGTAAAATTATATATACAGGCAAACATATTTTACATGTAAGTATGTAAATATATATTCAAGCAGACATACACTCTGCTATTGTTTTGGAGCCATGGGGGATTATGAACAATATGCTCTGTAATTGAGATTAACTTTGAACAAATGATTTGGCTGACAAACACACATACGCGCACAAAGGGAAAACCCACAATAGCACTGTTTAAATTTCAAGATATTTGTAAGACCTCCTTTCATCACAAAGCAGCCTATAATAGCATGTTTCAAGGAGTCTTCCAAAGGCCCTGCTGGTCACATTGTCGAGGCAGCGAGCGAGCTAACAGCCTCCCATCGCCTGCACAACCGGAAAAACACACGGGCACAGCCATGATGGGGACCACGAGGAAAATCCTTTTGTTTTCAAAGGCTGCTACCCCCCTACACGGGTGTCTTCCATGTCAGCCGCATTGCAACCCTCAACTAAGCACACCAGACATACCTAACCCCTGCCCTTAAAAAATTCTTCTTTAACCGGAGACAGCAAGACTGCTGTTACATTTTTGCCAAAGTGCCTTTTACACCCTTTACTGAAATTAATTCAGGGACAGAAAACAAGGTTCATTTTCTGAACCATGTTAATTCAAGGTTTGGAGAAGGAAAAGTAGATGAGATCACTATCATTTCAAACATCTCCTTGAGGAAAAAGCTTGATTTTTATTGACAAGCACAACTCTACCTCAGAACATGCTATTGTAAGGAGAGTATTTGTTTCATCCTAAAAACTTACTTGCAAGATAAACCCAAACTTTGACAATAGTTGGGCAGAGATACTTTTTAGTTAGTCGTGGTACGTGTCAGCTTTATTTTATTTCACTTACTAGATGTTTTAGTGTTTTAATCCAAATTTTTAACTTTAACATCTGTGTGGTGAACTATTAATGTAATACTCTAGATGAAGGACATTCCAATGATATGATAAGAATACTAGCTTCTTGCACTAAATTTAGTGACAAAGCACTGCTTGCTGGGGAAACACATTCCCTCCATTCTGCAGACCTCATGTACTTCCAAAAATAACTTAATTTACTGAACTGTGTTGCAAGGACTCTGATCAGTATCCCGTACTTTCTATGAGAAGTTACACAAAGAAGTCCCCAAGGATGCAAAATCTTTTCCCCAGAAGTCCTGTACTCACTCAAGCAACTGAGAAAAAGTGTAAGCAAACAACACAGTGCCAGTGCTCTGCTTGCCATCTTTTCAACCTAAGGAATGCTGGAATTACATCAGTCTTCAAGAAACTATCTCCAAAAAAAGAACTTGGAAAACCAGATTCAAGTCACAGCTTACTACCTAATCTCTAAGCAAATGCCTGTTTTGTAGGGTCCTTGTAATTCGGATATGAAATTCACTCCTAGTCTTAAAAAATCCTGCTGATCAAAATATTGTTTCTAAGAAAAGTGTTAGTCCTAATAAATAAATATTTGCCAAGAGCGGGGAAAGAGCAAAGGAAGGTTTTCTTTTTTTTTTTGTTTTTTTAAACAGGTTCACTAAAGGCGGTATAAATTTTGCTGCTGACTTTAACTGATTGAGGTTTTTCTCCAAACACTCGGTTAATGGGAAAATTTCATCTGCCATATGTAAGGGATCTTAAGTGGACTTGCTGCAAAGTCATAACCAAACAAACAGTCATACCTTTCCCCCCCCCCCTTCTTTTCCTTTTTTAGGTAACTCCTGGTCCTACAATAGGAACACCAAAGCGCACATGATGAGCTGGTGCAGTGTCACTGGCACAGATCTCAGATGAAGGACCTGTGCTGTTAGGACTATGCAGACTGCACAGGAGAGGCTGAGGAACACCTTCTTGTACACATGCCCGCAGGCCTGCACTTGCACCAACAGTGAACACCTCTGCGAGTGGTGGGGTCAAGCACCACAGCACACAGGGTCAAGCACCACAGCACACAAGGGCAAGAGATGCGACCAGTCTTCCTGGCTGCACCTAGACAGGACTGCCACCCTAATGACGAGTATGATCTTGTTCTGCTGAATATGGCATCTCACTGTAGCATTCAATTCCCAGTTCATTTAAAGAAAGAATAATTTCTAACTACATTTGTTTAACAAGCAAAGGACCTCTGTTTGCAAGACATCCTCAACTAAAAATAAAAATTGTTGACCTGTGGATACAGGTGTCAAGAACAGAACGTGATATGCCCATATCTGCCAGACACGGGATGAGAAGAAGTTGCTAAGATGATAGTCACACTTCTGTGCCTATACTGAACCACAATGGGATCTTACTTGCTTGTCCCGACAAGAGACTGACAGCAAAAACAACTTAGGGCAATTAGAAATTCAAAACTGGCGCTGTAGCTTTGAGGCACCAGGTGAAAGCCCAGACGAGCACACACCTCCCTGCCCGTGCTGAGGGCCACTCAGCACGATGGGGGCTGCAGCTCCCCAACAGTTAACAGGAAGGAGGCTCCTGAGGTCTACAGCTGCATTAAGAAATCTCCTAATGGCATACAAAAAAGTCACTAGTTTACAAACACTGACTCCCATGTATGAAACAATAAATACTAACGACCCATGTGCTACCAAAGGAAACTGACAAAGTCTAACAAGGACTGTAAGCAGGTCAGACGCACAGCTTGTCTGACAACAGGACTTTTTTATATCGAAAATAAACAGTAAATCTCCAGAACAGAAAAACAATAACACAGTATCTCTCAAGATATGAACTTTACTGTTTATCTCTGAAGCTGAACGCTTAGCGCATACAATTTCTGGAAATAAAATTTGAAAACAAAAAGCCATGAACCCTTTGGAGCCATTTGTTTTCTTCAGTATTGTATCAAAGAAAAATCCTCAGCCAACAACTCTTGTGGCGACAGCATCAGTTATTCATCATCAATAAATCATCAACATTTAAAACAACCAAATCAATGCAAACCACAACAAATTGCCCCTATGAAGAAGAAAGAAAAGTTGTGTTTGCGTAACAGCAACCTAATAAAATTTAGTTGTACTCATACTACTACCCATCCATAGTTTCCCCAGTGCCAATCTTAACCATCCCCAAACATGAAACCCCTTCCGTTAAACTTAGTTTTTTTCATATAAAGAACAATGAGGTGAGACATAACAACTTCCTTCTTTTGCAACTCTTTGGATTACAACCATTTGCTAAATCAAGTCGTCTACAGCTACCTCCCCAGGGAGAAGACAGACTAAACTGGCAGGATAAAACAGAAAGAAAGCTGACTGAAGGAAAACATGCACTCATCCAGAACCTTTCAAGCTCTCTGGAGCTTGTTATTTTGGGGATTGCTATCCTCCTCCCTCTCTGCAGCAAGCTCAGAATCCATACAGCCACTGGGCAACTCTGCTGCTTGCTAGCCCAGCCTGCTTTCCTAGCTGTGCTCCTGGCCCTGTTGAATCCAGCATCACAAAGCCACAAGGAAAACACCATGTGCCTGCTATTCCCCCCTCCCATTACCTTTCACTTACTATGAAAGTTCTATTTTCACAGCTGATGTAGAGAGAAATCAGCGCAAGTAAGGAAGGAGAGGAATACCAAATCACAAGGAAGACAAACATGGATTTGAGCAAAAGCATATGAGAAAGAAGAACAAGACACTACCAAAAGAACATATGGGTCAGGAGATCTGAAAAGAGACCTAAAATTTCTGCAGGAGCAGCAGCAATATGCATTAGAAATTACTGCTTGCTCCCTTTACTCCATTTACTCTGGCTACCATACTTTTGGAAACTTGAAGCACACGGAGTCAGACACAGACACAGGCCATCTTACCTTGAGACTACATATTAAAGAACCCGAGATTTTGCAGGTGTGGCTCAAGCAAAAGGGAGCAAACACCACTTCAGAACACCGTAACACGAAATGTGGTAAAACTCACACCATGTCTGTCCTGCAGTTACGCCCACACGTGATTGCAGTGCACGGATTCTCAATAGCTCCATGCAGAGGAGCTCACGTAGGAGAAGCTCTTTAAACACAACCGCACAACCTCACATGGCTTCATGTACACCTTACTGTTTACTACTACAGACATACCCTGTGTCACAACACACCTATTTTGCAATTATAGATTAACATCTTTCCACATCTGCTTCTCAGGCAATCCCACACTGCATTCAGAAGGCATTAACCATGCTGTTAAAAAGTTTGGACCTACAATACTATCTGATTTGGAGACTGCAGTTGAGAGAAAGAAAAAGTGTGGGTCCAACAACCAATTGCCCACCAACCACTGAAAGCAGGTCTTTTCACCCCATGGTGAACTAGGCAAATTGATAACAAGTGAGCTGTTCTGACAGCCCAAGGCTACACCTATGTGTGGACCACGATAAAGGGCTTAAACAACTGATGAACCTATACCTGTATGCCCAAGGTTTAAAAGCTCTTGATCTACAGCACCTGCCTTTTTTTTTTTTTAATATTAATACCTTTTGTAGAGTTACAGTTTGATAAAAAGGATGTCCCAGCAGGTTACCGTGGGAATACAGATCTACAAAACATAGTTTTTCATTAGCTTAGGGCTTGTGCATGTATCATACTGTGTCTCTTTCTTCTCTCTCTCACAACACCCTGTAACCAAATACCACAATTCAATGAGATGGTAAATAAGCCACAGACACATCTTAAACTTCAAAAACACAGGTGCTCCCATAACTTTTCATCTCTTCCTCTTGAATCAGAAACTGAAAGGAGCAGAAAAATGTATACACTAAAAAGAGTAATAAATGCTAGAAAGGCTTCCTTTTTAAGGAACTGAGTAAGGTGACTTGCCTCAGAGAACAATATTAATTAATTAATTCAGTCTTAATTAACAAAACTGAAACAAACTGGATATGCCATGTTATATAGGAGCATCAGGCAGGAATGAGTATCATAACATTTACTGCAGTAAATTCAGCTGAATTTGCCACTCCAGACTCATTCTCTCAGCATCACACAAGAATCTCTCATCCTCCTCCCTCTTTGTTTCTCTTTCCTTCTTCTGAACGCAAAGTGACCCCCAGCAGCACGTAGTTCGACAACCAGTAAAGTACAAGTGAAGGGGACTGTGATGGTCCCGACTCTGCTTTGCTCCACACCCCCTGCCACCCACACAAACTGCTTATTCCTCTCTGAGGTTTATGGGTCACAGCAGCAAAACTAAACAATTAGGCTTCAAGAGCTGTTCAACCTGGGAAAAGGTTGGGAAATTAAATCCAAGACGATAATAAAGTAGAAAATAAACTTTCAGCTTGTCTCTTGCACATGCCAGCTAGAACCAGATTCCCTCATCACCCCAAGTTCTGGAATTCACATCTCCTGGAAGTAATTCAGTACTGGTTGGGCACGATATTGTGCAATATAATTGAGCAGCAAAGGAACATGATATTTTGAGATTATATGGCTTTAACAGACTTGTGTAGAACTCACGTTTCAGAAGCCTCTATATATATTTCAAAAGGCTTCTGAAATCCTAGAAAAGTGCCTTGGCCTCAGATTTCTTTTGAAATAATGTCTTGGTTACTCTAGTAGGAAGGATAACTTGTAGTGCTTCAATTAAGCTTTTAAAAAAATTCTAAAAGGTCAATACCTTCCCCTGTCTACTGTTAATCACGTTGTACTAGCCACGGCTTACAGACTTTGCTTTTGGGGTGAGAAGAGGTATCTCAAGGCTAAGATAATGACATGGTTGTCCTGATCGTTGAGTGCGTTAAGCTAATCTTTATCCAACAGGGTCATAATTTTAGGTGCACTCTTGAAATCCAACAAACGAGGAGACACATGGAAGAGTCTCTATAGAAAGTGTTAAACCATGTAGACTACGCAATTTACAGAAAAAGCAGTATACCAGTTACTACTGTCCTTTAAGTAATATATCATAGAAAGGAGAGACTTCCATGGTGAATTGTGAAAGTCAATTTTTTGTTAGTTTTTGAGTGCCTGAACATGCTTCAAAGTTGCAGCATTTTCTTATCGTAGAGAAAACAGGGAGTCCCAAGATCTCTTAGACAAAGCTTCGAGCAGGTTGTTCCTCCAAAATTTTCCTTGGCTTGAAGGAAGGAGGATGGTATTGCACAGAACTACCAATTCAGTGTAATGCTAGTAAAAATGTTCTGAAAAAATTGCAAGAAAGCACAGGCAGGATGTTCAGCATACAGCAATTGTGACTAGCAAAAATATGGCTACTTGTCCATGGACCACAATGGGTGGACACTCAGTGATGCGTTATTGAGCGGAGCACTCTCATCTACCCTCCTGTATGACGGTGCTTTACCCAGCCGTGCACCCGACTGCCGATTCTCCATCCTCCAAATCTGTGTCTGAGCCACGTAACACAGCTTAGGGAGCAGGGCTGAGAGATCTTCTGGTGAATGCGTGTGATAGAAATATGGGAAAACAGCCATCTGCACCAAGGCATGGTTTGTAAGAGGTACAGCTCAAGAAGAATATGGTTCAAAGTTCTGCTGTGTGGCTTGTAAAGTCATTGTTGTTTTGCTGTAGTGTTGCCTGAGCACTTGTCCCAGTCTCCCCTTCGCAGTCTTCTACACTGAAGACTACAAATAGGGTCAGAATTTATACACTGCTGTCTTTCTTTAAAAAAACTCCTACCTATCTCACAAATTCCAAGATGGAATTATCAAACCAAAGCCCATTTCATCCTCTGAGTTATTCATTAGGCAGACCATCAAAAAAGAGGAAAAAAAGCAAATCAGTAAGTTGGACCTTCACAAAGTCCCAAAATACTCCTAAAGGGTGCTTGTCAGAACAAACAAATATACCAAAGGAACAAACAGCCTTATGCATTAAGTAAAGAAATAAATAAAAGGAAAACATATGAAAATTTCAACAACCGTGCCAATCTGTTGCGAGCTGTACCCGTGCCAGTGAGTGGCCTCGGGGCGCCGTAGGATTCCTCAGCGCAGTGCCAAGCTCCAGCAATATTGTTATGGTTAGAGAGGAATTTCTCACAAGAGCTAACAAAGGCAGAAGGTCATAAATAAACACAGCAGGATCGCCTTGTCAGTTCTCATTATTAGCGCTGCAGGCACTTGCTTTTCTATGGGCTGCTCGCAGGTTCATTTAAGTGTAAGAGCTCCTCCTCAGAATTTCACATGCTCATAAATAAAGACAACATTTCTTAAGAAGGATAGGCGCATCTAAGTTATTTTTTATTATTACTTTTTATGCACACAGGGGCACATGCGCATCAGCTCCTCGTGCTGCCTGCAGCCGCCCTGTCCATAGGCACCCATGCGTGCTTCTCTCACTAGCCAGGAGCTTACGTGCAGCTAACCCAGAGCTGCAACGTCCTTCTACGCCGGCCTCCGTTAGGCTGCGCAGGCCTCCATCAGACTGTGGCCATAATGAACGAGAAGAGCCTTCCTACTATAATAATGGTCACCAGAATTACATCTGGGCAGGAAATGAGGCCGAGCTCCTAAACTGATCCTGACGTGCATTATACAACTAAGAAAGCACAGCTGTGTGATCATTATTGCAATTATAAAATGACATTTAGTGTTAACTTTCTTTTGTTACTGAATTTTGAAACAGAAGAGGGGGAAGTACCAGTAACTCTAGGGGCACAAATGTGCAAAGAAGGGAGGGAAAAGTTCTTAAGATCTCAAGTGCTGGGACTTCATCTCCTATCAGAAGTTAACAAACAATCAAGTAAAAACACCTCACCTCTCCCATACACATACTTACTGATCTATCTGTATATATTCATACCTATATAAATGAGTGAAAAGTGAGCTCTGTGCAAAACTAGACTCAGTTTAAATAAATTAACACTATCACGTAGTGCATACTGAATTCAAGTTGCATATGTAGTGCTTTTCAGAATATCAGGGGAAATTTAGAGATCAGCAATGCTATCTAAAATATTTTTATTTTCTATTTATTATACTGGAATAAAAAACTGTAAAGACATTAACAAAGCTCGAAGGTTCATGACCTTGGAAAAACCACCATTAAATTAAAAGTAAAATAACAGGCCTTATGTTATACAGGGGATACCATGGGATGCCCGACAGCAGGAACAACACTGCTCCATCACCACCCCTTCCAACACGAGAGAGGTGGTAGACAACAGAATTAGTCACTTGTCAAAAAAACCTCAAAACACTGCTCCTTCCTGTGAACTGTACTGAACGCTAATGCACTGGTTTGTTAAATGGTTGCCATCTATCTTCCTAGTGGGCTAAAATTTGACCAACAATACCATTACTATAATCTGTGCTATCTCGAATTCTCACCTTTAAAAGCAAATCGCATGACTGACAAGCAAAAGCCCTGGCACCTTGTATGCTTTCTCTGAGAAGCTCAGGAAAATAATTTCCCTTCCAGTTCGCTTCCTATCCCATCACCTGCTATCAAAGGAGGTTGGGTTGTTAGTCCTGACGCGCTACAGCAGAACAGCCATGTTCAAAGGACCGTTTCTCTCAGCTGCGCAGCCCTTCATTACGCAGCATTCATCATTATCAACATCAAGAGTTGTTGGAACAGCCCTTGTGAATTAAAAACCTCCCTATTTAACTTTTAGAGGCTGCCAGCCCGCTCCCTTTTGCCTGTGCGCTCAGGCAGGGTTTGTACTTTGGGCAGTGAGCTGAGGCTACGCCGTGTGCACAACACAGCCCGCCCCAACAGCCTCTCCCTTCCACCAGCTGGTACATATGAAGCCGTTTTCAAAACTGCTGACCCTATGAAGCTGGCTTCTACCAGACCCAACACTTGAGGGTGCTAGGGAAGCCTCTGAAGATGTTGTCCCTGCTGCAGGCAGCAGACAAAACCACCGGACACCCTGCAGAAAGGGAGTTTTTGTCTGATAAAGTACAATCTCTCTCTTACTCACTCAAATTTTCTCTTTTCCTTCTTACCAATAAATCCCCATAATTACAAGAACCCTCTAGAAAACAAATATGTAAACTAAAGAGGTGGAAAAAAAAGAAAAACAAAAAAAGGCCCATAATAAACTATATTCAAAGGTTAAACACACAAAGCAGTATTTCTGTTCCTCCTTGCCCACAGAGTAAGGTATAAGAGAACCAAACTGGGAAGACAGCCCGCTTTGCGAATCGCAAGCCATGAAGCAGGCCATCTGCGATCCATCCAGTCCATCCAGCACAGATGTCCTCATAGGATCTGTTCCTCCACAGCTGGAGATGGTGAATAGTTTCATGTTGACTTCTGAGATCTCCATGTCCTCTTGACTTGTGGATCTCAAGTATGGGTATTTCTGAGAGCAGGATACCACAGTCAAAGTAGTACTTACATATTTTTCCTCAATTTTTTCTTTTTACTATTTTAAAAACATTTACCTATTAGAAACATTGTAATTAATTTATCTTCCGTGATCAAAACACACTTACTTCTGCAGAAACACTCCTCTGCCACTGACTTCAAAAGAAGAGCTGGGTTTCAGACCACTCACTCAAATGTGCATTTGTGCTAATTCTTGTGTCTTGTAAATTATTTCAGAATGAGAGAATTCCTTGCTCAAGTCAGAAAGTGACTTAAACCTACTAAGTGCTGGGTGCTACAAAACGGCGGCGGACAGAGCCAAGGGGGATCTTTGTAAGGGGTCTCTGCAATGCTTTGAAGTCGCAGTGAAAAGAACTTCAGGTTTCACATACTCATCTTTTTTCTTTCTTTCTTTTTAAGTACAATCTGTTTTGTTCTTCAGTGTTTGTGGTCATATTTCAGTAGCATGACACCCATGGCTTTTTGGCATTTTTGATATCTTAAACTTATTTTACATAGTTACACACTTGGAATTACATAAAACATTATAAAAATGTTTCAAGGGCTTCAGACCTCTAAATTAAATCATTAAATACCTTTTCATATTCAGCAGTATATTTCTTTGCCATATTACTACGGAGTTTTTCCTCTAGGAGCAGGAAATATTTATTTTGTACAGTCTGAAAAAGGTCATTTTACGTTTTTTGAGAGTGTGAAAAAAATAGGCAAAGAACAGTTGAGAAAGGGAAAAAAGAACAGGAGGTATATTTCTGATTTTTCTAACAAGAATTATCATCTTCTTACAAAACACCATTTGTTATTTTTCAGTCAAAGAAAACTGCAAGGAAAGACTAAAAAGGTTGAACCAACTACTCTAAAAAATAATGACTGTGCCAAAAGATCACAAATAGCATGTTAATGTCAGATTGTTGGCTCACAATGACTTCTCAGGATTTTAATTTTGCTTTTTAAAGGGAGAAAAGAGGAGAGAAACAGAGAAAGTATCATTAGACTACAGCCAACCTGCCTAGCCTTAATTTTTTAAGCTAAAAACCCCAATCTGTGTCCATGATCTGTATTGGTTTGTACCTGACCACTTCAGCCGTCCCTGACACTTGACCTGCTTCTGAAAAGCAAGAAGTCCAATTTAAGTCGACGGTCCTACGAGGAGGTAATGGTTTGACCCTCGGTCGCTCCACCGCAACTGTTCCAATTCTCTAATGATTTCCCTGCAGGGTTCATTTACCAGTTCTGGGTCAAAGACCAGCGCATCCGTGAAGGCAAGGGGCAGCACAAGCACTGCATGATGGATTTGAGAATAAGTGCATCATAAAGGAAACCTCCATCAATTAGAGATGGCCTTTGAATTCAAAACAAAAGGAAGCAAAGTGCAAATCATAATGTCTCCTCTGTTCACTTTAGCGGCACACAGATACATACGTTAAGAGATGTATTCCAGCCTAGGTGCAGAGCCAGCAATCATTCTAGGACAAACAGTCCCCGTTCGTCCTCAGAAGAAATGGCCTTTCACTCACTCTGAGCAACTGGGAAGTCAAAGGGATTCACTATTTGATTCCAAGCAAGCTTTTGGTTCAGCTTGCTACTTCGGTATTAAACGAGTCATGACTTTCATCAGAAATATGAAGACCCACGATAACTAAGAAGTAAAAGATTATCCGGCTCCACTTTCACTTCTTGCAATCTGTGCCCTAACTTACCTTTGCAGGGAACAGCAAAATGACCAGTTACAAGTACTGTTTCTCCACCCACCATGCATATATTAAAGCAGTTGCAAATTTCCCTTTTTCCCCAGTGGTCCTCAACATTTGAAATGCACTACGTGTTTTTTTTGGAAAGAAAGGCATGAGGAAGTATATTTAGTAGTGCAGAAGGAGATGCAGTAAGGGCATGAAAATATGAACACTGAAGAAAACAAAAGGTGCTTGTTCCCAGTGAAAGACAGAAAGGAAAAAAGATTTACGCCCCTTATTACCAGCGAACACGCAAATTAAAAAAATGTGAGAATGCTAAAAATAACTCTTAGGAAGGTCTCCGCTTTCCTGTGTGAAGCAATCGGGCAAGGCCACGTTAACAACTCAGCTGATGCCAGTCTTCAGAAGCCATGGCCACGGCTAGTGGTCACGGAGCTCTCACATAGTGAATTCAGAGTAGCTGTAACAACTAGGGAGGGCAGCTATATACACATATGCAGATCTTTCGGCGCTGCAGTTATAAGACCACCAAAATTAAAACATGGAAGAAATCCTACAGTGACAAATTGTCTTCTTTTCATATTACGCTTTTAATAAATCTAGGTTTCCCTTCCCTATTCATTTTCAAAGGACAGGGAAAAACTGCTTATGGAGTGTTCAAAATGTGTTTTATCGTGCCTCTTGCCAAGGTGTTTCAAAATTAATTGTGATTGAGATAACTATTTTCATAAATAATATCTCAATAATTTAGATTTTTATCATTATCAAAATTGAGATCTCAATTTTTATTGAGATAAAAATCCTTTATTTTTCCAAGAGTTCCAAGAAGCCTGAAAAAAAAGGGACGACTTCATAGTGTTTTGACATCAGTACCTGAAACTCACAACTTGTCTCTGAAACTTTTATCTGCCTGTGTGCCCAAGTATCACTCACTCTTCTCTCCAGTATTCTGCCCAATACTAACATATGTGTCTTATTTTCCAGCACAAGGGGCATATAAATATATATTCTGGTTAAAACAGACAGAAAGAATAAAAGCCAAAAGCTTTCTAATGTGACTTTTTCCAATGATACATATCTGAAGAAAAATAAAGAGCATGATAGGTAAGACTGAGAACAGTCAAATTTAAACAGGGAGTAGAGAGAAAAGACAATAAAACATTTTGATAGCCAAACATTTTAAAGCACCTTTTATTCACAAATTCAAAATCTAAAAGCTATGCAAAACTCCCAGTACTGAGCCCATCAAGCTTTCTGACCTTAAAACTTGTGAATTACCTCCTGAAGCGTTTAGCGATCCCACTTCTATTTTGGCAAAAGTGAGGGATCGGCAACAACCCCTGGGATCTGACTGAACAGGGTTTGCCTATGTGATCAGGCTGGCTGAGAATAAGTTCTTGCTGCCAACCACACCATATGTGACAGGAAAACTTTTGTTAATAAAAACCATATTGATGTACTTGTTAACGACTTGAACACTCCAGTAATTGAATTTAAACCAGTTAACTATTCACCAGGGCTTCATCAGCCCGCCTCCTTCATCTCCTCTACCCCTGCGTTATTTCAAAGCAACTGGGAGAGTTTTACACCACCACCACCCTTCCCACCGCAACCTTTTCACCATTACGTGAGCTCAGGAAGCCTCGCATTTGAGCAGCTCATTTGAAGTGCTCTTAACTGTGTTTTTGAAAGAACAAAGCAGTTTTATAAGTCTCTCTGTACAAACACAAGGCATTTATCTAAGAGCTTCTCTTATTTTCAGTCCATCAAGAAGTGACACTGGTACGGTACAACTGGCTACCACCATGGAGACAAAAGTCTGTCCATCCCTGACCTCATAGGGATCAATCACTTCAATGTTTCTGTGGTTTGGGTTGGTTTTTTGTTTTGTTTTGTTTTATTAAAAGGCATCAAGGAAAGAAACAAAGCCCCCCCAAAGCACTCAAGCTCTAGTACAAAAGATGTTTTAACACAGAAGTTTTTCAATTTCCTCATCAGCAACATTATTTGAAAGCTGAATTACTAAAAGGTTGCAATTAGACAAAGATTGTTTTCAGTAATTTTTTTGAAGTAGTAATTCTTTAATTTCTTTTCCCTTATTTTTCATCAATTACATTTAATTTTCCTGTGAGTCAACACAAGGGAGCTGACAATAAAAAGCCTGATGCAGCAAACCTTTCCGGAGGCCTTAAGCCAAGCGATTTCAGCTTATAATCAGGATATGCTACGACTTGTATTCACAACTACCCTCACTATTGCTCCACCTCTGCTCAGAAGTGTAGTTTTGCATGATTTCTCCTGGGCTGGCAACATTTTGCTTTTGTAGTTGTATGCAAAGAATGGCTCACTGCAAACATTATTGGAAATAAATGATCTGATTTGTTTATTTTTACTTGAATTAAATTACTCTGTGTGCACCTCATTTATCTCACACAGACCACAATTTACTATTGCCATTTGTTTAAACAAATTCTGCATCTGATGAACTCCTCAATGGTGAGCACCTACAAAAAATTAAGACATTTCTCTCAGAGCAGTCCCTCTTCCTCTCTACATTCAGGTGGGAACAGAAAAGCCAATAGTTGTCTTTAACTTCACACTGGTTCTAAGACCATACAATAATCATACACATCTCAACAGACTTGCACAACATTTGGGCAGCATCTCTATGGATTGATAGGTTGTCTGTAGAGATGTGAACTTATCAAGGTTCTGCTTAGAGTAGATATCCAGACAAGCAGTTGGCAGCAAGGTTTCTTCTGCACTAATTACATTCTTTTCCAAAAGTTCACCCTGCCTGGGTGTCCAGGTAATTGCAATTAAGGCAGGAATCTGGTAATTAGAAATTCAAGTGCCCTGCCAAGAACAATACACTTCCTCTTAACATGCTGCCCAAAGAACTAATTCACTTGGAAAGGACAGAAGCTGATGTGAAGTGGCAGAGTAGATGTTGATTAAGCAACAGCCACAGAAATAAATTCCCTTCCCCCTAAAATCAAATTCATTACATCTCATTTAGACTCCTAGAAAGTGTTTTATTACCTTTGAAACATTTGAAATGAGAACTCAAAATTTCAAACCTCCAAACAGCAGCATTTTCTGCTGCCTAGCCTCAGAGCCCATCTGCTCAGAATTGCCGGAACATCTTTTGTGATGCTGAAAATACAACATTGTTCATACTCCCCTTCAATTTCCCACCAAAATGCTAACTTTGTATCATGACTCAGCAACTACTGCTCATGGGCATTAGTCAGTAAATATCAAATCACTTAGTAATCTTTGAAATATGTTGAACACAGAACAACAAGCAGCTTTTTTAAAAAGTATAAAGCAAAGCTAGCCACAATGTAGCACTCTCACTTGACAGAAAGATACTACACTGTCCTCTAAATTCCAGCTCTTTAAATGGTCCTGTTAGCTGGAAATAAATGTTTTGTTGGTTTGTTTTTTTTTACTCTCTCTATAAATGTCTTTCTAATTGAACGTTGTTCTTATCAGTTCAGAATAACGTTTCTATCTCAGATCTTGGGCTTAGTCCTTATACTTTTAACTGTTTTGTTTTTTTTTTTTCTTTCAGAAAACACAAGCGCCTTTTTGCACTGCTGATAAGAAAACACTTATTGCGTGTATATTGTGTACATGTGTGCATGCGTGTGTGTTTACATAAAGTTACATGAACACAGAGGTTTCTGTCCAAATCAAAGCCCTGGAATCATGTGCCTGGCTTAAGACACAGCAGTGTCTATTCATTTTTATACAGCTGAGTAATTTGAAAATCAAAGTTGGAGGGATCTGGGCTGATGCTGTTTAAAATTATTTGAAAAAAATGGGGTGGGGAAGGAATTCCCTCTCTCCTTCTGAATAAAAAAATCTATACCAGGTTCATCTTTGTGCCAGATGAGCCAAGGGAAGCGCCCTCCCCAGGACCACACTCTGGGGTTCCCAAATAGCTTATTTCGGATGACACTGCTACCTCTCCTAGCAGGCTATGCAGGCACTATCAAAGCAGCTTCTGCTGCCTTGTCCCGTGTTTCACCCACTAGAGGCTTCAATAAAATCCCATCACTGGGATTGATCTAGGGATCAAAAAACATCATGAGCGTAACTCACGTACTCCCTAACGCACTTCACAAACAGAGCCTAAAGCAGCGCTGTAAAATGTATATAGAGCCCTAATGGAAAACTATGAAAAGGAAAAGATGCTTTGAAATTCTCAAGATTTGTTGTTGGCTTGCTTTCATAAAGCATTATAAGAGCAGTTCTGGCCCCCTCCCGCCTCTAATGTTTTTAAGTCTAAAAAATTACTCTGTTCTCTCCTGACCTCTGTTTCCTATTGCCTTAGTGGGTTTCCAAGATTTCTTAGATCATACCCAGACATAACTACTAAAGAAACAAGCTGAGATCATCAAAACCTTATGACTGAAACACTGAAAACAAAATAAAATGTACAGTTTTCACCGCCCACCCCAGAAGTACATCAAGTGCACAGTAAGAAAAGCCTACGGTGAGAAATTACCTCTCACGCGCTGCAGCAAAGCCTCAGGAGCTAATAATACAAGAAATAAAACTGCTGTTTTGATTGATAGATCTGTTAAAGTTTCTTATCGCTTATTTCCAACAATGCCAGTCAAATATGTTTCATCCTTTATCAGTAACAAACTAAAGTTATTTTTGCCTCAGAATCTAAATTATAGATACATGTAGAGAAATACCACTAAGCCAAGTGACAATTGAGGACTAATATTTTCCAATTGACCTAACAATGTATTATACAAAAAATAACAAAGACTAACTATTATGAACTAACTCTCTGTTCCTTCCTATAATTCATTTCAGCTGATCATAAGCAAGTTATTTAATTCAGGTATGTTGTTTTCTGTTTTAAGTTAATCTTCCCATCTCTACCTACTGTAGGTACTTCTTAAGAGCACAGTAGAATAAGTCGAAATTCTCAGGTAGACAGGAATTTGCATCATGATGCAATACAGAAATTAACTATATGGATTCTGTGTTCGTATAACACATGAATTTTACATGTGTTACACCTGTATTTACACAAATTTACATGTTTATGTAAATATACACACATATATACACAAAATACATACAATGATGACTAATCTTTTAATTGGTAAAGGTGGATACTGAAAAATGGCTCACTCTCAGCAATCCTTTGCTGTTGTATACAAGTGATTTTTATCTTCCTGGGCAAGTTAAAATTTACTGTTCAAGGAGTATGAAAATCCTCTAAACTGCATGCTGATCTCATAGTTACAACACACTAAAAGTCATCGGATGCTTTGTACGTGGCTTAATAGTGAAAATAGTGCTTTGCAGGGAATTTAGACTAGAAAAGACTGAAAAAAGTTAGTAGCCTTATCCTCATTGTATTTCCACGCACTTCCACGGAAGCAGATGAATAGCTGACTGCAAACACGCAGTTGGGTAAGATAATTTCCCAGGGTGCTCGCACTATCTGCAAACGAGCAGGGCTCGGCCCCATTCCCTTCCTAATTGCAGGGGTCCACCACAACCCAGCAAGAGAGAGAAAACTGTAAAAGGCCACAAACCACAAAAATGTCAGAAGGATTTAGACCAAAAAAACCCGTATTTGTCATGTCAGAAGTTACCAGATCCCAAGGCAGATGCTAAGTGTGGGTCCATCCTGTTGCAACAGGATAAGGGGTAATGGTTTTAAACTCAAAGAGAGAAGATTTAGACTAGATATAAGGAAGAATTTTTTTACAGTGAGGGTGGTGAAACACTGGAGCAGGTTGCCCAGAGAGGTGGTAGAAGCCTCACCCCTGGAGACATCCAAGGTCAGGCTGGACGGGGCTTTGAACAACCTGATCTGGTTGAAGATGTCCCTGCTCACTGCAGGGGGGTTGGACTAGATGACCTTTAAAGGTCCCTTCCAACCCAAACCATTCTATGATTCTATCCTGCTGCTTCTGCGTGGCTGCTGGAGGGACCTGCTCCCACCTGGGACCCATTGGTGAGCAGCAGCTCCTCTGTCCCTTTCCATAACCTCTCTCTCTCCTCATCTGTGTGCTGCTAGACTAGGACCACAGCTCATACTATGTTAGACCACGCTTTTACAATGTTATCTATCTCCCATCCCATCTGCGTGGATGCTGAAAACCTCACCAGAGTGCCAAGCGTCAGCCATACTCCCTAACGCTGGCTGCCGTCAGGGGTATCCCCACCTCAAGAAGCAAAAGTGCCTGGGTCTCTCTGGATGGTAAAAGGCACTTTTTAAACATTAAATATGTAATTACAAACCAAGTCATGTAGAATAAACTTTCTCTTATAACATCTTTAAAAATGGTTAATATGAGGTTTTTAAAAGTTAGATTTTTCTATATAACACTCCATAAAACAATAACATTAGAGCATTTTACTGCTTCTTTCTTCAAAGATGCACAGCTTTTCTGAGAACTGCATCCATTCAACTAATGGAAAAGAGCCAAGGTACAACCAGAAGCACTCACATTTCAAAAATGTGGTCATTTTACAAAAATTATATTAACCAGCACATAGCAATATAAATCTCTCCATAAAAGCAGCAAACTGCCTTATAAATCGCTCTTTTAAAACTAACTTAAGAAAAAAAATAAAAAATCAAGGTAACAATGGGCTGCACAGCTGTAAAATCAGTTGCCAGTCTCTGACTAAGACGATGAAAAACAGCCATAAAGAAATTTTGGTGAACATCAGAAAGAACAAGATGACAATTAGAATTTGGGGAAGCTATTGGGCACTGCAGACTCTAGTGGCGGAGTACCGCATCCATCTGAAGCTCACACCAGCTCACGAGGCATGATATTCTGGACAAATCCATTACCATTCAATAATAATAGCTTAAGAGCCAATATTTTCTGGAAAAATAAATTAAAAAAATTAATTCCAATGGACAAGTAGCAAACTCTTAGTAGTTAGATGGGTCTAGGGATTAGTCAATCACATCAGAGATAATTTCCTCCATTTTATAAAGATTCGGTCCCAAAACACACAGAGACCTTTTAATTTCCTAGAATGTTAGCACCAAAATGCAACAGGGTGATCAATGTTCCTCATGAATCTGTAGGGTTTGTTAGACAACAGTGGTGGCAGCCTCACCATTTCTCCAGAGCCTGAATTTACGCATCCCTCTCACCAGACTGAGAAGGTCACGCTTCTGACTGAAATCCTGGATCATGATGACAAACTCCCTGCTAGGAGGCTATGCACACCAAACTGCATATTGGAAGTCCTTCCTAAAAACCTGTCCCACACATGCCTTCATGGAACAGACTCCAAATATTTCCCTGAACCACAGGCAAAGGCTCGTGTAAATACAAAGAATGACACAATGGGAAAATTACTAGTCGCCCTCATTGATTTTCACTAGGTAATTTTTTTTAAAAAGAAGATACAGTTTCTAATGACCTTCCCACCCAAAGAGTAAGAGCTTTGTCACTTGTGAGTTATTTGTATACTCTTGCTAATTGTATCGCTACAATCCTCCAACCGTTATGAATATTCATTTTATCTCACTTCTCTCTCTGTGCACTTATTAGCTGTATAACACATATACTCAAGAGATTTTGTGTGTGTTTATATGTATACGTGTGTGTGATATTATTTATGTAAATCTGTATCTGACCCATGCACACAAAACACACTATTCAGCAGTGGTACCACAGCCCTTAGGAACGAGGTTTTAAAGGTCTGAACTGCAACAGAAATCGAAAGGTTCCAAAACATCAAATATCTCCTCATATAAAAACAGTTCCTTTAACAACGATTTTTTTTGACAAGGATTTGAACTCACCGAGTATTTCTTATAATTATTGTTATTATTATTTACTGAACACTAAACTGTGTTTTGTCTTATATATTTAAATTAAGATGCCTGAAAGACCTCCTCTTGTTGTGTTTGCTTCTATCTGCTGCTACAGTTTTAAAGCACATTTCCCTTTATTTCACTTTTCCACAAGCCATAAAAAAACTCATTTCTAATTCATCCGTTCGTTCAGCTTAACCTCTCTTCTCAGCAATTAAAGCACTCTGCGCATCCCTCATCTATCACACAGCCAGCTAAATAATGCATTGCATCCTCCGCTCATCTTTTATCATCCCAAATGACAGGTATTAGCATATCTCCCCAGTCAATTACAGTGCAGCGGAATAATCACGGCATAATTGGGCGAAAGCCACTCTAATCACCAACCCTGCAAACTCGCAGAATAAAAACTGAGTGGCAGTTCAGACAGGCCTTGCTCTTGTCCATGACTCCAGCCAACAAGCTTGGCAGGTCTCCATTACCTTCCGCCTTTTCAAACTTACTCTTCGGGGCTAAACTTCTCTGCGCACACACATGCAACTCATTTCATTTTTCTTAAAGGAAGACAAAGTGCACTGATAAAAATTACCCAAAGACTGCTAACAAATGTAAGGCTGGAATATAGCGTGCGCATTTTCTGCTCTTCAGATCATCCACTGGGGCTCAAACCCAAATCGGCGTTTGGGTATGCCAGGGGGATATTCCATAACATATCACGTCATGTCCAGTATATCAGTGAGGGTCTCTTCCTCTTTAGCTCTCTCTGGCTTTCACTCGGGCTCTCGCTCTTCTGGGATTGCGGTTTCGGTTTGGGATTGTCGCTCCTCCGGGATTGTTACCTGGGAACGGGCTGGGCTTGGTCAGCGGGTGGTGAGCAGCTGCACTGGGTATCACTCATTTGGATATTTTATTCCTCTTACCATTATCACTACTATTTTAATATCAGTATTATTTGAAGTTTTCTTTTATTTCAGTTATTAAACTGTTCTTATCTCACCCTATGAGTCTCCTTACCCTCGCCCCAATCCTCTCCCCTGTCCCCTGGGGGTGGGGGGGAAGTGGGTGAACGGCTGTGTTGGTTGTTAGCCAAGGGCCAGCCCAGTGAAACTATCACACTGGCTTTGGCAGATGGGTTTGTTGCTCGAGGTACAAAGTTTTACATTTCATGTCAGAGCAAGCAGAATTTCTTTTCCTTTAAGTATAAAGGATTTACAAGATCTAACACAGTTAGGTACTGTTTTAGATGGTACTGCTTACTGCAGACATTAGCCTTCTGTTTTTCAACACTAGTGAGATGCCCACAAAGCATAATCTTTATTTGTTGTCTGTTTAGTACATCTAGATTAAAATCCTACATATATATATTTGAACATAAACCAAATGTTTCATTTGTTAAACAAAGAAACACAAGTAAATTAACATCAGATCGCTGACTCCTATGTTCAATCTGAGCAAATGAGATTATTAATAGAAATTCTCCATGGCTATTAGACCAACCTAAAAGCAACAGGCTCCTGGATGGGTGCTCTTACAGCACATCTCAAACTGGTGGTGCAGGATTAATCTCAGGTCAGCTACCTGCTCTGAGACCTCGTTGCTCTGGGATTCAGAGTTGGGCTCTGATGGAGAAGCTACCTATGGATGGTGGTGGAACCACCCCAGGCCTATGTGTGCTCCTGGGATCTGCTTATCCTACAGGGCAGGCATGCAACAGCTCTACACAGTGTGGGATCTTCTCAACAGCAGGAAGTTCAGGGCACGAAAAGTGCCCTGGGGAATCAGGATATGCATTTAAAAGAAAATTTTCAACAATACTGCTTCAGCACAGTTGAAATTTTCAAATGTATTACAAATATAGGGAAAGTCTTCTGAAATCCAGCAGTCAAATTATCTTCTTTGAAATTCTAAGTGAGATGTACTAAATTCGTGCTGTTGTCATCATTGGTAGCAGACTCTGGTTGTGCATACTTAGATGACTTCTCTGTCATTTACCAGTGTAGCCCCAAAGAGCGAACAGAACTCCACTAAAGAAAAAGGGCAATTAGACTCATAACCAGGCCATCAGTGTAGTGCACTCCTGTTGTTTGGATAGGATTAATCACAACCACAAGTTCTACCTTCTATAAGGTTAAATAGCACAAAATGAGGAAAATTAAGATGTTCTGGAAGCAAGGTTTAGGCAAGTTACGTACCTCTTTCAGTCTAAAGTGAGGAGGTTGTTTTCACCTCCTTGTACTAAGCGGTTGAGACCTTAGTCAGTATTTTAGCTAGAATACAAAATCATTTAAAAACAGCTTTTAATGTTTCATCTTCTTCCTAATCTCTTCTCCCCGATAACCGTTTTCTCTAAATCACTTCCAAATTTCTACATTGGTGTAATTCCTTTGTTGTCAACAGAACTACATCAAACAGATTTACTCAGTGGTGATCTTCCCATCTTTGCTTCCCAAAATGGAGCTGAACAACACATGGACTTCTTTTTTAAAAAATTATTATTATTTTTAAATTTGTCTTGTAGAATATCTCATCATACAGCTCTGTGTGCCAGCACCATTCCGTACAGTGCAACTACATTAACAATTTGGTATTAAACCACTGTTGCGAAGCTGGGGAGGGAAGAATAAAAGCTTGTGTGTTTGTAGGACAAAGACAAATACCTTCATTACCCCATATCTTCCATAAGACCTACGCTACTGACACTACACTACACCTTCCTTCCACCCACAAGCTGCTGCAGCCGCAGCACAAGTGAGAAGGGGAAAGCGAGGCTCGAGGCTGTTTGACACTGGGAATGCCGGTGGAGGATCTGTGTCTCTTTCCCCTCAATGGAGCTGAGTGTGCACAAAGATGCAGCAATTATTCAGCTTTCCTTTCTGCTCCTTCTTTCTTCTGTGCCACTAAGGAGATTTCCAGGGCTAAAGCCTGTCTCTTCTGCTAAGTGCCACAGAGCAAAAGGCACACCAGCTGTACCCTTCCAACTCCTTTAATCTTAACTCATTTCTCATTCTCACTTTTGCTTAAAAAAAAAAAAAAAAGTATAAAGTAGTTACACAAATAAAAATTTCAGTTCTTTTTAAAATCCTGGTGTTACCCTGTTGCATCACCTTCCAAGCCTGCTTACTTCATACAGATAGATGGAAGACTCTTTCCAGATTCCAACTTATTACCCCTTATAATGTCGGGTACTGTGCTACTCGCAACAGATTAACCGAAAACGATGTGACTTGGGGAGAAGCCAATCAACAGGGGGAAAAAAAAAAAAGCCATTAAAAATTGGCTTTAAATCTTGGCTTTAAAATAATAGAAAGACTTAAAAAAAAAAAAAAGCACTTTTTTTTTTTTTAAATTCCCTCTCATAATTGCTGATTTCACTCTTCCCATTCTGTATAAACCCCAGAAAACTGAATCAAGGCCAGTCAGTTAGGTCATAACAGGTAATGTTGAAAAAACCACTAAGTTAGATGCTGTTACAGGAATCTTTACAAAGCCTTACAGATATTGCTTTTCTTTCTGCAGTGTATTTACGACTCATAAAAACTGTTCAATAGCTATTGAAGAGGTTTCTTCATTTCTGCAATATAAGGGAAGCACAGCGTCGCCGCACGAGCCTCGCCAACACTGCCCTTCACATCGCCCTGCGCTAAGAAACACATCTGCTCTGCTTTTGTTCTTCCTTTTTATCTTTCCCTTCTCCTCAACACCAACATCCAGCGTTATGAAATTAATAACTTCTCTGTGAAGAAGCAGGCTAAGACCAAATCCAATTTTGCAGAACTATGCAAGTCTCCCTAATTTCTCAATGGATAAATCTGGAAAAGACAAAAAGCGAAGGATTTGGCAGCCTGTGATAGAAAGCCTTCCCAGGAACTGGTGAGGTATTTTGAGGTGCAAGCAGCCTCATAAATTTGCTTCACCTACACGGACCAAGGGCTTTTAGAGCCCAATTCCAACAGACCTGACTGGGGCAGGTTAGGGCTGTTCCACCTGTCTAGTGCATCACTTTGCTGCTTTTACAGAACAGTTAGGATAGGAGAATGTAAACTTGCACCCAGCTGCTCAAACTCCAATTGAATCCATGTTTTGAAATTATGATCTGTGATTGTCTGGACTACTGCAGTACAATTCCATCTGTTAAGAGGCTGGCAGCTTCTGGTAAGTAGCTAGGGATAGCAACACCTTCTGCAATAACATCTGTCAAAGGACCTCTTGGTAGGCACTTCATCTAAAGAATGCAAAGATGACCCTTAAAATCATACAACTCCAATTCTACAACGTTACGCTGCACTGTGACTGATCTCGGCTGACCCAAGGAAGCAAATAAAAAGCAGCTCATCACACAGTGTCATCAAAACCTCAGTCTAAGTTCTGTGTATCACCTACTTAACGGCACATCCAGACACGTATCATAGTTCATTATTTTTGTGAAAAGGATAATTATCTAGTAACAATATCCAAAATCATGTGCAAATAAGCAACCTCCATAAGGAATATGAAAGTCTCTGCAAACAGTAGCTGTTAAGGCAAGGTCCCAGAACTTCCGACAGAAGGAGAACATGCTATATAAAATCCTTTACCAACATCTGGAAAGAAAAACAGCTTAAAAAGAAATTTCCATATCTACATTATTTGGAACAACTGAATTTCAGAAACAACATTTTCTTTCATCCAAGACCACGATTCTGTAAGCAACAAATGGATCAGGTTCCACCAAGATATTCTAGAGACGCAGTATTTTAATGCCTTCAAGCTGCATGCAAATTTCTATCCAGCAAGGGAGTTTGTGTTGAGGTTTAGAAAGCACAAATGTGACAAGCTGCAGCTGCTTTGCACATTATAAGACACATTCTCATACTCTTGGACAATGCCTGTCTGACAAACTATAAAAATAGAGCAACGTAAACTATACAACACTGCAGTCAGAGAAAAAAAGCATGGGAAGAAAACAGTGCATATATCACTGTCCTGGTTTTGGCTGGGATAGAGCTATTTTTTTCTTCACAGTAGCTAGAATTGTGGCTATGTTTTGGATTTAGTATGGGATTTGGTATGAGAAGAATGTTGGTAATATATTTATGTTTTTAGTTGCTGCTAAGAAATCAAGGACTTTTTAACTTCTCATGCTTTGGTAGTCTGCAGGTGTACAAGAAGCTGGGAGGGAGTATCGCCAGAATAACAGATCCAAATTGGTCAATACGATATTCCATATCATACAATGTCACGCCCAGCTTATAGGTGAGTGCTGGCCGGGAAGCTTGCTCTCGCTTTTCTGGGATTCCTGTTTTGAGATTTTCTCTCCTCCAGGATTGCTAGCCGGGAATGAGCTGAGCATTGGTCAGTGGGTGGTGAGAACTGCCCTTTGCATCACTTGTTTGTGAATTCTATTATCTTTTTTTAAAAAAAAAAAAAATTAATTTCATTTCAATTCATTTCATTTCAGTTCATTTCTCAGCCAATGAGTCTCCTTACCCTTACCCCTCCAATTCTCTTCCCTACCCCCCAGGACAGGGGAGGGTGAGCAACCGGCTGTGTGGTGTTTGGCTGCCAGCTGGGTTAAAACCACAACAATCACCACTCTCAGCTCTACAGCAATGATGGAGAATTCTGTAAATTAGTCTTTGCTTCTCTGATCATTACTTTGCTGGTAGTGAACATTACTATAGTGTTTGAATACAATAGAACTGTCTGCAGAAAAGGCATGCAAGATAAATCCAAGAACTGATGGGAAGATGTATTCTCTGGAGTAAGTGGTGAATAAGGAACCATAACCTACCACTCAAACTAGCACTTGAAGACTATTGAAAGTGTGTGGATTTGCAAAGTTTAGTTATAGAGCAATTCTCTCCCGGGTGCAAACTCTTCATGCCCTCACTAGGGACAGTCCTACAGAAACAGAAATACAGTCCCTTCTTTCACAACTGCACTGGATTATATTAAATGAGTTAGGCAGCAGTATCCCTTCATCACTGAACTTTTATCATCATTTCAGTACTATCATTTATTTGAAAGTCAGGATCGCATTTGTTTTGCAGAACTTGAGGAATTTTAAAATACTGACATTTTTATTAAAATACGTTTCTTTCATTCCAACAGATCTTTCAGCTAATGCTTATTTATCTTTTTCAAGAACGCTCTAATAGTGTAATAATTATGACCTATGTTCAATTGACTTGACGACTAATGAGCTTTCTGTAACCCAACTAAAAATCCCATAAGCTTTGATAAATTGCATAGATGTAACATCGTAGCAACACTCAGTCACTACTTTTCCAGACTGAAACAGAAGCACCAAGACAAAGCTGGGAGAATAAATGTCTTCCCTAGAATGTTGTTTTCCCATTGCAAATTAAACAAATGCTCCTCTTACTTCATTCTTGGGGGGTGGGAGTAGAGCAGGGAAAATATGCATTATGTTCCAGCCTCAAAATCCTCAAATCTGAGAGGAAGGTTGGAAACAACAGGAACCTCTTTTAATTTAAAAGACGTCCTACGCTAGTTGGATTCTACCATTAACGGGAACAATGCCTCGTTTTTTCCATGGATCTTTCAGCACAACCACACCTATGACATGGGGATACAACTGTATCCAAAGTAACAGCATTTTCCATCCAAGAGAAAATACAGTTCTCTGAGATCTTATTAGAGAATATAATACTCTGCATTTTAGTTACTGCTTGGAAGACTGTAAGAAAAACATACGTGGTCTAAAAAATGTGATTAGAGTTCCCTTCATCACAAGAAATACTCTCAATATATGGAAAGAAATCAGTTCTACACAAAGCTAATCTCATTCTCTTTCTATATGTGCATGAATGAAAGCAGGCATGTGTGGTTATTATTCCATTTCCATAGTATAAGTACAATATCAAGGAAATGTCACAATCTTTTATTATCTAGGACTTTCAAAATCTACATTATTACATAACATATCATCTTAAAGACAGATTAGCAAAATTTCCATTGTTTTCTTCTCTAAAATAAGTTAAAGAAATTAGATAAAACAATAAAGTAACTGAATTCAGAGAATGGTCACAAAGAGTGTTCTCTCTAAAAGGAATTATTAAAAACAGCTTATGACTCTCTCCCTGAAAAATACTCCAAAACCTGGATAATGTCTTAACAGTATTTCGGAATTAGATACCTGCTCACCACATCAGCTACCTTACAACTTCCTCGCAGACCAGTTCCAGGTATTAAAAAGGGAGGGTGCTGACGACATGTTTTTGGTAGTGGGGGAAGGGCCACCTTATGAGACCTAAAAGCTCCCCTGGGTCCAAGGCTGAGAGCCCCCATATTTGTGAGGGGAAGGACTGTCCTGAAAAGAAGAAGGTGGGGTGAACCTTGAGGAGAGGCCATTGACCTGAACAAAAGACGACCACTGGCCTGGACAAAGAGAGAGCTTTGTTGTCAGGAGGGAGGAAGAGGAGGACAGAGAACCTCAGACACCCAGTTCAATCACATGGAGTAGCAGAAGGTAAATGAGGTCCCTGCAGCCCATGGAGGTTCAAAAGCGGAGCAGATACCCATGTGTAGGCCATGGAGGACTCCACGCTGGAGCAGAAAAGCTGAGCCCAAAGGCAGGTGTGACTGAAATGAGACCCCAGAGTCGCTCAATACCAGAGTGGGGGTGAGGAGGTGCGCTGGACCTGAGGTGTGTCTGCAGCCCATGGACGTCCCCATGCCAGAGCCAGGAGCTGAGCCCAAAAAGGTCCGTGACTTCATGGGAAGCACGCTTTGGTACACTTTGTTCCTGGAATTTCATGCTGGAAAGAGCGGTAGAAGTGAACTGACTGAACCCTCATTCCCTGTCCCCTGCGCCGCTGGGGGCGGGGGAAGTATAGAAATCGGGACCAAAGTGGTCTGAGCCCAGGAAGAAGGGAGGGGTGGAGGAAGGTGTTGTTAAGATGTGATTGTTGTGTCTAGTCAGATGAATGGCAATGAATTAAATTGATTTTTCTTCCCCAAATTGAGTCTGTTTTGCCCATGACCATAACTGGTGAGTGAGCCGTCCCTGTCCTTCATCCTAATCCGTGCCCCTTTGCTGTGATTCCCTTCCCATCTCACCGGGTGGGAGGAGGTCCTCCCGCATGGTCCTACCTGTGGGTCAAACCACTGCACAGGTGTCAAGAGGATGGGGCCAGATTCTTTTCAATGGTGCCCAGCAACAGAACAAGGGGCAATGGGCACAAGCTGGGACACAGGAGGTTCCACTTAAACATGAGGAAACACTTTACTGTGAGGGTGCCAGAGCACTGGGACAGGCTGCCCAGAGTCACTGTGGAGTCTCTATCTCTGGAGATGTTCAAAACCCACCTGGATGCTTTCCTGTGCAACCTGCTTTAGATGTACCTGCTTTGGCAGGGGGGTTGGACTAGATGATCTCCAGAGACCTGCTTTGGCAGGGGGGGTGGACTAGATGATCTCCAGAGGTCCCTTCCAACCCCTACCATTCTGTGATTTTGTTATTTCCAACTGAGAATGCACAGCTCCACAGCTATGCGGGTAGAACGTTATGGAAGGCTTTTACAAGATCTTCTCAATACAAACATGAAAATTCAGAGTGCATGCATAAAGAAATCTGTAAATTGACAGAAAATCAACTCAGCTTTTACACATACATTTCCTAGCACAAACTTTAGCACACAGTGGGGAGCCATAACTTTGAAATACTAACAGATAACACTGCATTCGAGCCATATTTCCTGTTATTTAGGGATGCCTCTTGCCTTTTTTTTTAATTAAAAAAATAGTAAAATGACAAGGGGGCAAAACCAATTATAAAAACAAGGCAACTTGCTCTTAAACTGATTAACCTAGATGTCAAAATGGTTGTATTCACTTTTACTGAACATTTTTCCAGCACAGCAAATCCACTCTCTTCTAGACCAAGTGTCATATACAAGTGTACATATGCAAATATGTACGCTTCAGTCTACCGACTGGTGTTTGATCAATTTACATAGTCAAGTGGCTCATGCAAACTCTCTGTGCTTTGAGGTTACATGTCCCAGAATGTACTGAGCTTGCTGGCATTTGGAAAATTAAATTTAGAAAAACGTATTACTTCACAGTTCTTTCCTCTAAATTACTAAAATATTTAGGTGTAAGATATTCCACATCTAGATAAGGGGATAAATCAAAGATCAAGACAATTAACTTCCATTCAACACCAGCCCTTCTCTGCACCTTTCATCTCCGTATCAAAACACGGAGAAGAGACGAGCCTTGAGGGAAGCGAGCCCTGGAGTGAGACAGTCAGGGTCTGCTGAAGTACGCAAGGAGACCGCGCTGCAATGATCGCATGTATTTGACTGTAGCAAAAACCATCTTTCACTTCTAAATTAGAACATGCTGAACTCAACTTTGCAGAGCAAAATTGGAAGTGCAAGACTAAAATAAGAAGAGACAATTTTAACCAGGAGAAAGATCTGGAAATCTGTCCAGACCTCACAGGCTTTTTTCTTTTTAACCTTAAAAGATGTGCCAGTGGAAAATCCAGAAGGCTCACCCTCCTCCTCTCCTGAAGCACACCAATCATCTGGACCTCAGCAGAAGTCCATTTCAGATTTGCACACTGTAGCCCCCAGTTCTGGGGAGACTTCAGGCTCTACATAACTCTGCATTTGGAAAAGCCCTCTCAGAGAGGGCTGCTGACATACTTAAGGCTGCGCAGGAGTGCACTGCCCGCTGCAGCACCCTGGCCTCGACAGAACTGTGGCACCCAGCCCGCAGAGTGCAGGGTGCACTCGGAGAAGCCACCGCTCACCCAGGGCTAAGGTTAATGATGCAGTTTATCACATAATAATTTGCATTCTGATGGTGTAAAGGTAAACCACCCCATATACCAGCCAATGCCACGAAGCAACAGGCATCCTCGGTACAGTTGTTTTTTATGTGTGTGCACATTTGGGATTTGAAATTTCGATTTTATCAGATTTAGCAGAAGGATGGTCTTTGCCAGAACATGATGGAAGGGTATGTATGGAATCCAATCTCCAAATTACAATGCCTGGTCATAGTTTAGAGTATAATTACTTTACATCAGAGTAAAACATCATAAAATAATCTCCAAATCTTAGTGAGCAATGTTCTTTGGTAAAACGTATATTTGCGGTAAAGATCAACACAGAGAGACTGTGGCAGTAGCTGCAGCAGGAAAAAAAAAGGATCCAGGTGATGCCATATAAACTCCTGTTCAATTGTACAATTGTAACTCTTGTTACAATTACCTGTAATTATTTAACAAGGTAAACTAATATTTCAGAAGTTTCTGCAAAAATAACTTATTACATAGTTTTGAAACATTTATCTTCTGAACATTTCATCCTGCCTGGTAGCCTGCAGGAAGTAAGTGGCAGTGAGAGAAAGGAAATCTTTGCTGGCCCCACTAATGGGGTTTAGTGGGGAGTGAGGGGTTGGTTTTTTTTTTGAAACGTAACCACTTTTCACACAATTCCCTACATGTTAAGGCAGAATAAACAGAGTTTAACTCTCATATGCAGAAAGCACATACTTCTCTGTTACCCTTTTAACACAGGTTTTCTTTGTTTAATTAAAACAATTGATTTCAAATCTGATGGAGATACAATCAGCATGTTACCCACGCACAGCTTCTCTACAGTAACCCCAAAATGTTATAAGCACTGTCCAAACAAACTAGGGCACATCCCTTCCTAGGATGGATGTTATTTTAGTGTATATTCAAGTCCTAGCTCCATCCCATTGAAATCAAACCTGTGGTGTAGAAAAATCACTTTGCCATGAGTTCTGATGGTGATGGGTCCCTGCAGACAGATCTGCTGCCGATGCCCAAGCAGGGGCTGCCCTGCTCCCTCGCCATGGAGCACCAACCTGCTTCTCTGCACAGCCTCACCAAACTCAGAGATTATTTTCAGTCCAACTCTCACTTGCCATGAGAAAAAGGTGTCTGAAATGAAGCCTACCCACGCTACTTACTTCAGAAAAGGCTGACAAAGAGTCACAGAACAAGTAATGTAGATTCAAATAGTTGTGTAAATCTCAAACAGCAACGGGACCTGTGCTGCAATGTGCATTTGTGCACCCATACACCTGATTATAATGTGGTTCCCACTGCTTTTTTATTCCTACATTTCAACTTGTGACTGCCATTCTGGCACAAAAATGAAACGCACCAACGCCCAGAAGATACTGGAACATCTACGGTTGGTACCAGTTTTCCATAGAGAGAAGCACCACAGCCACACTGAGCTCCTCTGCTGTCCTTCCCAAACACTTCTGCCCTGAACACAACAAACCTAAGCACAGAGACAATAACTGCATCTGCCATTACAGTTGCCCAATGGCCCAAAAGGCCTGATTGGATGTTGTGGAAGAACCTTTTCTGGCTGCAGTTTACAGAAATCTTGAATTCTGCCTGCCTGCCACCCCATCACCAGCACATCCCAAGCGACATCTGTAAATACTTCTTGTGATGGAGGCGGGCTAAGAGATGGGAATTTAGGATTTTAAAAGAGTATATTGCAAATTATATTGTAAAATATGGTGAACACAGCCTAAGGTTGACAGCTGCTGTTGGAAGCCACTGCCTGTGCATCTGCAATTGTTTTGCTGTAAAACATCTGAAGACAAGAAATGATAGCTAGATTATTATTTTTTTTTAATACAAATTCAGGATGAGGTAGAATTAGAATGAAGAGCCTATCTTAATCATTAAGAAAAACCATACTTTCTGTAAGAGAAAATTTGTATACCAGAACACAGCAGTGGGCAATCATGCACAACTCTGAGCTTCTCCTGACTGTGGAGGGGCCCCATTGGCACCTGGCTGACAGGAGGGAAGGAGGGTGGCTGGAGGTGAGCAGAGGATCCTGAGAAACTCTTTGTTGACTTTACAGGAAGATTTAGCACACAGGTAAGGAATGAACCAACTTATAAAAAATTACAAGATCTGCAATTATCCCTGCTTTCAAGCCATGTAAAAATCCTGCCAAAAAAGAGGAAAAAACCCACTAACTAAATATAGATATATAAGATATAAAATTATACATATATATTTAAATTCACAGCTCTGTGTATATACATTTTATATTTCTCTCTGTGTGTATAAAAATACAGGTTTGAGTATTTTAATAGAAACGAGCACAAATTGATTTAAATTAATCTCTGAACATACTGGAGAGCCAGCACAGTAATTAACTGTGTTATTTATTAATTATTATAACCATACCAACTGTCCCTTCTCTTCGTCTTTCCAATAAAAACAATTCATCTCTAATCCACTACAGCTGCAGAAACTTTTATGAAACGTTACATAAGGTAATAAAATAGCTCCAGTTTTAGGCCTGTAGTATCCATTTCTGGCCTTCAATCATTTGTGTCAGATTATAATCTCCAGTGAAGAGCCCGATGTTATTTCAACAATCCGATACCTCACCGGCATATGAGAGCACAGGAAAATATTTTTGTTTAAATTACACAGCAATACAGTCTGAATAGGAGATCAGTCACTGAACAAGCTAGATCTGCATGAAGAAGAAAGACTGAAAGAGTGGAGCAGGGGGAATATAGTGAGCAGTATCAGAAAAATGGAAACAGAACTGAAAAAGGAAGAAGGATCATAGAAAGGTACCTTAATTGGAAAGGTTTCTCAGATCTGCTGGCCATTTCTTTCCATCTGTGCAACTAGTTCCCTCTGTTATTCTACTGCAGTCAACAACTTGAGTGGGCATAAAATGGAGAATTTCTAACAGTTTAGATCAACACAGGATACAAACCACAACTGAACTGAATTTCCATGTGCTAAATTCAGCAATGACTGTTGTAACTGAATTGCTCATATAGCATACCTTGATGATTGAGCTGGTAGGCACAGGGAATATGGAGCAAAAAGGACGGCAGAAATACATTGATTCAGATTACTGTTTACCGAATTTACTTTTGTTTTGCTACTATATTGTTAAATCCTTTTTTGTCCTTCACAGAAAGAAACACGTTTTGAAGACTGTTAGTCATAACAAGTTCTTTATTTTGTTTTTGATTTAAAATGCCTATAATTTGCACACCCTGACACCTGCTGATTTCATGCCCTGCCTTTTCCCGTCAAAGCCCCTTCTCGGCTCTCCACATGAAGAAATCTCATTTATCAAAATTCTGTTAGCGTAAGGGGAAGGGCTTTGCTGAGCTGAGCCATGGCTTTCATTAAACATGCAGAACATAAACTGCTGACACTGAGCACAGTCAACTTGCAGCACGGCAGAAGGGGTGGGGGGGGGAGGGAAAAAAAGAGCAATGAGACAGAAGGAATGGTGTGATGGCAAGATGGGAATAAAAGCCACAGTTTTGCAAAGCGTTTAAGTCATACTGGAGTCAGTGAGATTTAATCACAGACCTGAAGTTAAGCATGTGCTTAACTCCGCCAAACAGAAATAGATCACTAAATTATGAATGGAACAATCTATTTCTGTTCCCAGGAACACGGACACTTTGTTCTCAAAATCATTCCCTCAGGGAATGAAAAAGGTGAGGGGGGGAAAATGGTAACAAAACTGGAGAAAACAATCCCTTCTTCAACTTAAAGTACTGGTCCAGATAAAGGAACTATATATTATGTTTAATACAACAAGATTAAAAAGATGGGTACCCATCATTTAGGTTCCAGTAGAAAGAAAAGAGCAACTGCCATTATGGTCACTCATTTCAACAGGGTACCAAAGGTGTGTGTTCCGAACAGGAAGAAAGAAAAAATTGTAAATTTAGGAAAGGCAAGCATGAAAACAGAAATGCATTAAAAATCGACATTAGGATTGAAGGGGAACAAAGTGGCTTTTTAGATTTTCACTTCAGTTACTGTTCTCCCCCCCTCCCCCTTTAATTCTCAAAGATAGCTGTGTAATGCTGCCTACAATAGAAACCTGAATTTAATAGGCACGAGGCAGAAGGTGTGTAGCATTTTCCTCTGATCACAAGGAACAAGCACTTAGCTGTAAGAGAGATCCACAATGAGTCACTGCAGGGAGGAATCAAATGCATCACAGGTACATGCAAGCCTTTTTTATTATT
This sequence comes from Antrostomus carolinensis, assembly GCF_000700745.2. Taxonomy (NCBI): domain Eukaryota; kingdom Metazoa; phylum Chordata; class Aves; order Caprimulgiformes; family Caprimulgidae; genus Antrostomus; species Antrostomus carolinensis. The sequence continues at coordinate 24,611 of NW_010336397.1, read as the reverse complement.
ATTGTACCAACTGAAAACACATTATAACTTACAGCCTTAGAAAAAAAAAAATATCAATTTTAAACAACCTAGTCCTATAAAAATATATAATATCCCAATCATATATGCCTATGTTCATGCAGTTCCAGCTGAGGCTAAGGCAGATGCAAGGCGGGGGTGGGGGAAGGAAGGTCAGTATTTCCTCTATAAGCTCTTTTTGGCATTTATAAATAAGGTAAGACAATCATTCCAAGTTGAAACTGTCTCAATATCAAAATGAATGACTTTCCATCACCTTTCAAAGCTATTTTAATATTCATTATCTGAAAAATAATATCATATTAACATTTTCTGATACTTTGACACCTCTTAAAATAGTTCTTCAAAGTTAATGTGGAATTAAAAGTACCGTAAAATTAATGGACGGATTCTGCTACCCTTTCCCATACTGAATATAATCACATTCCAGAAAGAAAGAATTTAGCTCTGATCAGCTAACTCTTAAGATAATACTAATTTTTCTTCCATCTTTCAGTGTTTGCTGTACATGTAACTTAGCCAGAAGAGAGCAGAAAGCAAGACACACACTTGTGGTGATGGGGCATGCACACTGATCATTCCCCAGGAGTAACTTCTGTAGGATTTTTTAAACAAAGGTTGTATGCATTTAACAAATATTAATGGTTGCTTTCATAGTGAAAAAGCTCTAATAGTGTTGTTTTTCTTAACATCACCTATAAAATAGAACAGAGTGGCCCAATTCTTCTACCTTCTCTTTGGGCTTGCAAACAGTGCAGTACTTTCAGCTTTTTTATCTTTATTCTGGTCAACAAGATGCTGCAGCCTGCCATGTAAAGCTGCACCACCACATGGATGGCAACATTCAACAGTATATCTAGGTCAGCTTGCATTTTTAATGTGCTCCATTAGCTTTCCCTTGCTCACTGTATCAAGTTTGAACTTCTCCTTCTCACTTGCAAACCTCTGTATAACTAAGCCAGGCAACACACAGGATCCTAAGAGGATCGTGACCATCTTCAACATTTGTTCCAGCAGACACCAAGTTCTAATTAATTTCATGCCATTTCTAAGCCTAGCATCTCCAAATTTCTCCTTCAAGATAATTTTCCACAACACTGCTGGTAAAAAAAAAAAAAAAAAAGAGTTTACTTACACACACACACAAAAAAAGCTTTAGCTAAGATCATTCCTTCCCTCAATACTATTTGGGGCAGCTTAACAACTTTGACCCTGGCAGCATTCTGCACATAACACAGCTGAAAAACTAGGAATTAATAAGCATATAAACAGCCATACCTACATTACTGTAAAGCTTTTGCATGCAATTGTATGTGCTGTAATGATATTTAGTTACTCAATGCGACAAAAGCCAGTTCCACATGATTCACTTCATTGCTTTCTTTCATGAGCAGCAGTTAACACATTTCTCAAAACACATTTAATTTTTACATTTGTATGTACTCGAACTGCTCTTCCCACAAGTGTTTCCAAGGTGTACATCCTCCATCAGAGCACAGCCCTTGCACGATGACTGAAGTTGTAAAACCATTCCAAATAGAGATTTACAAGGTAATCGGTACATCAGTTCTGACACAAGGAATAATATTGTGAGGAAGTTTCATAGGAGGCTCAGGGAGATTCAAATAGATCTTGATAAAGGGGGGGGAAATCAGCCAGTGGAATGAAAATGGAGTGTCACATTAAATTGAACGGTAAGAATTATGCTTTTTTTGCTTCAGATTAAAATGTTAAGGCAGGTTTTACTAAAGAGATTGTAAATCCATCTGCTTTCTATTTCAGGTAGTAATAAGGATTCTGTAGTAAAACCATAAAATCCACAGAAAGATTATTGTACTAGAAATATATCAGAATTGTTTACATGTATATCATATGAAACAATTTAAAGTATTGCAACAGTATGAAAATCATGACAAAACTATCTATGATCTTGATCTTCCTATATAAGAAAAATATTATTGTTAAGACCCAGTACAATTAACTGTTCACCAAGAAAATCAAAGAAATGACCTTGAAAAACAAGATTTCCCAGTGTCATTCTAACCCAATAAAATTATCCATTAAAATTCCAATTCACTAGAAGGTCCTGTCTCACAAGATAAAATTCTTAAAAAATTAACAATGGAATAATTGCAGCTTCAAAGTTACAAAACTACGTTTTTTGTAAAAAGTCCAAGATTCTGCATTATTGTCATTGTTTCTTCCTCTTTGAAACCTACAGCATGTCAACAGTCCTTTTCCGAGCAAAGCACGGCTCCAAAGCACGAAACGCACCTGACCTTGTGTCAGGAAAAAAGGGGAAATGAAAATCAATCACATCTGTCTACCCAACAACTTTCTCACCTTCCTCTTCACAATTTCTGTTCAGACCTAGCTCTACTTTTAACAAGCCGACTATGCAACCAGGGGAAGCAGCCACATAGCAGAAATCTCAATCTTATTCTACACATGTATTTCATGCTGTTAAAAAAAAAAATATTAAAAAAGCAAACAAATGAAGAGTAGTTTAGAAAAAAAAAAAAATTGTGGGTTCTTTGTTGTTGCTTTTTAAGTCCCAATATGAACTGGAGCATGCTTCCTGTAGCAAGGTGGGGTTGGTTGCTGGAGGGAGCAGTTCTGGTCCCACCAGTTGTGCAGTCAGGTAGAATTTACAGAAGAAAAAGAAATCTGGTCTAACCTGCTCTCCTAATCAAGAAGAAACAGCAAACTATTTGCAAATACTCTGTCCTGCCCTCTTCCCACCCCCAAACAAAGAGACCACCTGCCTCAACATTTATTTAAAATGTGCAGGTATTTACAAGCAAACACTGCAGTTCTGATTGTTGGTAAATCTGATACTCCCTCAAAGTTCAAACCAGCACTATAAATCAAACAGGCCACACAGAATGGTAAAGGACCCAAAAAGGAGGCCACACAGAATGGTAAAGGACCTGCCATATCAGGCAGGCATCACCCTGGTTACAGGTTAACAGGAGGCAGGAGGGCAAGGGGGGACCCGAGCAGCACACCCAGCCAGATGCCAGCAGCCAGCTCAGGCACACCAGCCTGAGGCGCCCACCAGTTAAAAACGTAGAGAGTAACAGAAAGAAGACTGAGAAAATAAATTCTCCTGGTGGTAACTTCTATCGCTGCACCACAGTGACTGGTGTGAAACGGGGGCTTTAGTCACAACCTCAAGGTGAGGCACGTTCCCACCATGAAAGCAGTACCAAACTTTGCCCTATTCTGGCATTTCTACAGAGTTTGGAAAGGGCAAACCATACTGCAGACCGCCTCTTCAAAAAAGCAGCAGAGGCAAACTAGGGGCTGCTGCTGCTGCTGTCACAAGAGCTGGGCAGTTCAAGGTTGCAGCACTTACTTTCAGTGGCAACCTAAATTGGCATAGAACTGACCAAAGAGGGGTACTCCTCAATCAGAAAAGCAAAACCAGTTGCCAAGCCTTCTTACTTATAGAATAGTTTGGGTGGAAGGGACCTTGAAAGGTCATCTGCAGTGAGCAGAGACATCTTCAACTAGATTAGGTTGCTCAGAGTCCTGACCAACCTGACCTTGAACATTTCCAGGGATGGGGCAACAGTTGCCTCGAATCACATATGCATCTGTTTCGGAACACTGCACACTGATTTCTGCCCCCTGGCACTCTCAGAAAGGTGGTGGGAGCTTGAAACTTGTATCAAAAACCCAAAGTGTGGCCCTGCCCACACCTTGATAACACAAACTGTGCAGTACTGAAGATTGTTCACCGTGTCTATATACGCCCATAAAGTAGAGACGATACAGGAAGAAAGCTAGCAGCTTACATGTTTTTAGCGCTAATCCCAAGGGATTGCAGGGCACCGGGCAAACCACGCGACAGCAATGTTCAAGGTGCTGAGGAGGGCATGATGTTCACCAGCTGTGCTCACACCAGTTTGCCACAGAGTGCTCTTTGTAAAACAAATGTTACCACACACCCGTGCAGACTGCCTAAGTCTAACCCTGAGGCCACCAGTATTTATTCTGCAAACATCATGAGATGCTTCATGCTGAAAAGGAGCATTAAACATGTACTTAGTCTGAGTCACTGTCAGGAGAAGAAAAAGGGAAATATCCTTGGGGTGTCAGAACTGGGGGCTCTGATTTCACCCCCTATATTCAAGGTGGTTAGATGCACTCCTACAGCCTGCAATGCTCCAGACAAAGCTGAACCACAATCAAGACTGTACAATGGATGGAGAGGAACTTACAGCTCTAAATCTGTTGGTGTGCTGCTTAATTTCTACAAAACTAATTGGGAAAAAAAACGCCCACAGAGATCTCTATTGAGACTGAACTTAACAAACATTAAGAACTATTGATTATGTGGGTGAAATCTCTAAAACACGATCACAATTGCTCTGTTTTGCATGTTCTTGGATTGTCCCAAATAACAGAGCAGTGATACGCACAAGTCCAGGCAGAAACATCTTAAAGTTGCTGTTACTTAGTCATAACTATTTCAACACATCCTTAAGGGGTCCGTAAGAATACTAAAAGAGCACCTTATTCCCTGCTATAATGCCATTATCCACTCAAAAATCCAGCACAGAGGGCACCGAGAAGACTTCATCAATCCTAAAACACAGCTTTAAAAATGACTCAAAGAAAGAAGGTTGGAAAATCCTTTTAGTCATCTGAATACCTCAGGTGAAACAACTCCACAAAGAAAACAACAACAACAGAGCTGGGGAATCGTGCAATCCTAACTAAGCTCTGAGTAGCAAAACAGAAGTTACTGGAGGCTAATATGAGTATCTACTTTTTTCTAAGCTGAAACAAATCCAAAAATTTATTTACAACCCCCAGATTCCTACCTAAGTCAACACTGCACAAACAGATGTAAATAAGGACTCATTTCTCTATATTTTCCCATATCCTAAGCACACACATAAGACACTCGAAGTGTCAACATATCAAGACAGAGGTAACTCAGACACTTGAAAACATCCTCTTCTGAAAAGGATTAATTGACTTTAAACCAATTTAATTTGGCTTTGAAGATGCAGCTTCTATTAGCAACCACCAGATGGCAGAAGCAGAAATTACTTAGAGTCTTCAACAAAAGAAAGCTGTCTTAAACAAGGCGTGCATTAAAAGAAAACAATTTTTATTGCCTACTTTTTCTTCTCCTTCAGTGGCTTCTTTTCTCCTTCTTTCCAAGAAGTAAGTACTATTTCGTTGCAATCAAATTAATACAAATTAAAAAAAAAAAATCTTGAGAACACGTTTTCTCAATTTTCTCAAATGGCATCTCTCTTCCATCTCGTAGCTCAAGGCTTCTGTGTTATGGGTACCGCTAGGACAGTTTCCTTCTAGATTTGCAGAGTCATAACTCACAGTCAGCCACCAAATATATTCTCTTTGGTGTCCTGTGCTTCAAACCAGGAAGCTGACACGTAGCCACACTGTTCAGTTGATTTCCCCTCCGGATTTAAACTTTTGGTATCTGGGACCATGAAAATAAGTGGGCTACAGAAGACGCACTGTGACGTGCTGAGCGCTGCAACAAAGCAGCATTTGCAAGGTGGAGGAAACAAACAAACAAACAAACAAACCCCCTAATAAACTCAGGTAAAAGTACGATGTTTGTGAGGGAAAAAAGATATTTTAGTTCTAAGCACATTTGATTCTTATAACCATGTATCCTGTATCAGAGAAAGAGCATTAAAAAAAATGCATCCCAGCAGCACATACTTAAAAAGACTCAGGAACAGACTCTCTCAGCAGCTCCCAGAGTTTCTGAATTATGGAGATGAGGTCATCACTTTTATGCTGTGTCACAAAACAAAAATACGGCTAGTTCCACGAACGCTGCTGCAAGCTCCACCGCGCAGACACAGCCACATCAGAAACGCCACCCTTCCTTGCTGCATTTCTTTAATGGAGCTGTGGCTCCATTACGCCGATTTCTCGATCAAAGAGAAAGCTTTTCTCCTGTGTTTGTCTTCTGCAAAGGAAATGTAAAATCACTCCTACAGTGAACAGATTAATCAGGAATGAGATTCTCTTTCCTCAACCCCAGCAGCACAGTCCCAGAAACGAACAGGTGAAGCTCGCTCCTACTTCAAGACAGTGTGAGATGCAGTTGCGTAGTTAATTCTGCCTCTGTACATTAGCAAACACGCCGCTTGCAAAATATGGAAGGTTTTCTTCCCTGCCCCATTTTTAAATGACACCTGCAAATCACTAATCCAGTTCCCATTTATTTCCATATGTCAAATTACAATCTTAACTTGTGCAAAGCAACATAATAGTAATGATTAAGCCAATTACATCACAACACAGCTTAAAACGACACACAATGGAAGGATTAAAGCTCACTACCAAATAAGAGAGTCCTGTTCTTGGTGGAGCTCCCCCACTGTGGGAACATAAGTGTCTCTTTTCCTGTTGCACAAAGTTGTGAGCCTTCTGACATGTAGCTGCTGGACTGCCATTAACAAACTTATTTATATTAATGCTGCACTAAGCTGGGATCACTGCAGCTCTGCGTTAGCTGCGGTAGGCGGGCTCTGCGGCCGTCTCTGCAAACAGAGCTCATGGCACTTTACACGTCCACAGACAGGTTGGGACATGTGGACAAGGTGATCTCACCCTGCTTAACTGAATGAAGCCTCCTCTACCCTACATTATTTGGGTCGGGCAGATGCTGACAGTAAAAGCCTCAGGGAAAGGGAGGGAAAGGAGAGTAAACCGAGCACAAATATGTAAAAAATCAAGTCTCTTGTTCTCTAGATAGGGCCAGACATCATTTGTAGCCTGTCTGGAGTATGTGCTGCCGCATTCAACACCGTAATTCCAACTGATGCCAATATGTGGCTCCTACAACTATAAAAATGTGGGTTAAATCTTTATGTAATAACCAACCTTTCAGACTAAGATTTTCAATTCTACCTTGGGGATTAAAATGTTCTAATGGAAATTGAGCATCTAAATCTCTTAGGAGGATTTAAAAAAACTCAGACACTGTTATTTTTATTTGTTCATTGCCTTGGTGTTTAAATTGGCATCATTCAAAATGGTTTTAAACCTTTTTACCTTTTATTTCTGCTCTGTGCACCTTATTATTTTTTTTCTTCCTTTTTCACTTCTTTGTATCCCTCCTAATTTTCTCTACCATCTGGGAACACTGGTCCCCATATGCTAAAATGTAACTTCCTATTCCAGCTAAAATAAACACAAAATAAATTGGTACTGTTAGTATTTCACATGTCATCATTAGGCTTTAATAAGATTAATGGGACTGAAGGAGTTTCCAACTTTGAAATACATTCCTGTGTGTTGACTGCAGACTTGGGCAGATACGACTCCATCTATTCCCTCTTACTCTATGTTAGTTTCTTGGAAACTATGGTTTTGAAGAAACTTATTTCATATATAAATTTATACTCAGCAAAATCTGAATGAACTAGGCATAACTGTTAAGTCTGTCCCAGATCACCTATCAGCTGTTCATGATTTGCTAGGTGGTCATTTCCCCTACATCTCTCCATACACAACCATGTATATATCACAACCCTTCCAAATACTGAAACAGAAGTATCAGTCAAAAGCTAGATGTTTTTTTTTTCTTTTCTTTAAGAAGCAAACATGCATACAAACACACACACAAATGCATGTGTAAATTAAACTGAACACCACGTGTACCATCTTTGAAAAAGCTGTTACAGCACACTAACAGCTTTCTCCTGTAAAATTAGTTGCAAAGAAAACTGAATGGTTTTGCTTCCTACTGTTCAACCAAAGGAAAGATTTAGACAACAATGCTGTCAAATCTGTGCATCTTTATACTTATCGAATAACAACTTTCATTTAAACGGACTGAAAAACTGCTTACATTTTCATGGCCTATTAAAGAGTACGGGTCTCACATATGCACAAAAATGAAAAAAATGTTCACATCAAAATGTCATTTTTACTCCAATGAATGCCTTTGTTTTGGGAAGACTGTTTTCTTAATTAAAAGGTGAGGCGGAGAGAACATTTTGACGACTATTGCTAATAGTCTCCCATTTGCACCTGTTCTGTGCTTATGGAATACAGGTAAGAGTTGGTACTTCAAGGTGCCTCTTCCCTGGGTATTTTGACAGTGTGAAACAGCAGCTTTTGTTTTAATTTTCTTTTCTAAAATAAGAAAATTTTTTTGTCCAAATCAATATTCATATCTTGCATCAAAAGCATCCTGTAACTCATTTCTACATGCACTTATCATCATCATCATCAAAGGGGCAGACTACATCAGCCAGATTTTCACTTCACCGATGGTAACTAAAGTGGGCATTTTCCTGGGAAAAAGCCCCATTTGCTGCCAGTATGCATATTTACCATGAGCCTAAAATAATGGAGAATTTAAGATTAACAGACAACATTGTCAGCTCTTTCAGCAATCTAGAAATATCCTTTTTAAAAAACAGCATTCCAGTATCTACAGGTAACGCGCCTGTCAAGCCTCAAACTAAGTGGTTAAGTGTTCAAGGATAGGTGAAATTGATACAGGAAAAAGAAGAGTCATCTCCTGCAGCAAATTGTGCTTCTGCTTATGCATACAGAGGGGTCCTATGATGTTTCAAGCTGAGGCATATGCTACACCCAAAACCATAAAGATATCCCCAGTCATCAGTCTCCAGTAGACCTGGAGGGAAATTCAGGCTGAAAGCTGGTATCAAGGAAAGCATTACATCGTGCAAAATCTTAACCTTACATCCTTCTCAACTACGTTACCTGGTATCTGCCATACCAACTTATTTTCTTATTTATAAAATTGTTTTTAATTTTAAAAAATGTGCTTATACATATTCTCCACAGGCATACAATCTAATTTGTCAGTGTAACAGAGACACCAACTTTTATTTGTCATTGAGACAAAGAGTAAAGGAAGCATTTCTTAAGGGAGAGGAGGAAAGGAAGTGCTTTCACAGCATGCCTAAATAGACAGCTAAGACAAATTCTGGGATTAACACATTTGGGATGATACATTTACTTTTCTTCTTGATTGATAAAAAGTACATGACATCTCTAGCCATATATAGTTCACTATATAATGTGAAGTTACTATTTTAAGAGAGTAAGAAGACCCTGTTGATTCTGAAGCTGAATCTTATAGAAAAGTTGCTTGGGACTCTGAAGGATGATGTTAAAGAGTTGGCAACAGTATTCATTCTGTTTTGTAAAATGAAGCTTAGTAAAAGAAAATTCTTTAAAAATTTGGTAATAAAAAGGAGTTTCAAAGCATGTCCATCAGGGTAACTCCAAGGCTGAAAAACACCTTGTAAGCATAGCCATGAAAAAAATCAGAAGCCTCTTCCACAATGTTTCAGTTAGGAGAGCATTTGGCTACAATAATGTTCAGCAACATTTCTGTTTACCCACCTAGTCTGAAGGACTATGGAGATGAGTTCACAACAGCTGACCCTCCAGGTTTATTAAATATTCAATGAATATTCCATATGCATGCTGGGTATTAAATAAAAAACAGAAAATACTGCAGACTACCATATGTTAAATACATCAAATAATACTGGAGTAGCTCTGTTTGTTTTTTAATAATTTATTTAAATCACTTTATCACATATCAACATAAAAATGTACAATACGGATACAATGTAAATTCTGCATCATGAATATTTAAGTGCTTTTAAAGCTTTTTTTTTTTCCGTCAGCTAATTTTGTTTATTGTATTCTATGTAAACCTGGAGAACCTATTTAATCTTTTCTTGATTTTTTTTTTTCTACCTTGATAGTAACAGCACTGTTATTTTCTCACCTGCGGTAGTATCACAGCATGTGGGCCTTCAGCAGCAGGAAACTCTTCACTCTCATGATTTAGCCTACTGCTCTTACAATCTCCTCCTTCCCCTCCTCATCCACTCTCTTCCGAGCTAACTAGATGTAGCCTACACACAATCTGCCCTGCTTAAAATCATCTGCTATTAGTGCTCGATTAAACCTGCGGTTGCCACCATAATGCTCACCGGCCAAAGAGACTTGAGCAACACCCAGGATACAGCCCGTCCGTTCAGCAGAGCAGGTCTCTCCAACATGCACACTGAGTGCCATGCACTGATCTACAATTGAACACAGGGTGATGCAGCTGTGCAGTGTACTACTTCCTACTTGAGATGCACTGTGAAAAAGGACCATGAACAAAGTGGCCTATTTAGTAGACTGCAAGGCAGGTAACAGCTACAATTTTTGAGCTGCACACCTACGGAACAAACCCAGCATTTTGGCAAGTCCCATCTTAAAAGTTACTACAAAGCTGATATTCCATGTTTCCATACAGGCTTCCACAAGTAAAATTTGCTCACAGGTTTTATACCAAACAACAGGATTAAGACAGCCTGTGTGTCATTCTCAGATCACCATACCTAAAGGGAAAGTTTCTGAATTGATGGATGTTAAGTCACAGGATCCTCAGTTCTCAGGTTTTAAAATTGTCACCTTCTGTGACATCACATCCAACAATTTAAAATTATGGGACCTGAATAACAAAACTGCATCAAACTACACACCTTGTGTCCAAATGTAGCATCCTCGGAGGCCAAGACTTCAACCTGAAATTATAAGGAGAAAGATAATTTCAAATTTAGCCACCACCAAGAACCTCTCTCTCCTGAGCACAGCTCCACAGTCCAGGCAAAGATGAGATCTGCCAAAGAAGATGCCAGTTTGGGTCAACCCTAGGAAACCTACATACGATAGGAAACGCTGAACTAACAGCTGACAACAGAAATCCTCAAGAGAGGAAACTCAGAAAGCATCCCTCATGACACAAACAAAGTTTCTCAACCTAAACGATGTATATCTGTCAGTGTTGTTCTCCATATGGAGTTTTGGCCACAACAAAAAGCTGCCTGAGCACAACCAGAATCATCTGCCACAACAACTCCTTGTA
>NW_010336397.1:0-13658 GCF_000700745.2 Antrostomus carolinensis | reverse complement strand
TCTTATCTTCTAACCAGGCTGGGTACTACCACAGTAGCACCAAGTGGAACAGCACTAATGGGAAACTGCAGGAGAGGTCTCACTTGCAGGCTCCTCCTGTCCTGTCCTGAGCACAGTAAATTCATTGAAAACCACAGAATTCAGGGAACACAAACTTTCCAGGCAAAGGCCAAGACTGGCTAGCTGCAAGATAAACTGAATGTCTGAAAGCTTGAGGAAAGCAAGCTGCTAGGTCATCTAGTGGTGCTCCAAATCAAGCTCCTTGCTGGTCGATGCCACACACCACACAGCTCTAAGAGTTGATCTGTGCTAATCTGTGACAACAGGCAATAGCTGCAGAAAAGCAGGTGCACTGATTTTTCATCAGACTCCTTAAAAATACTTCACACTTCCGCACCTTTCACCTGAGAATCTCGGTGCTTTTATGAATGCTAATTAATTAAGCTTCCCAATACACCTGTGAAGTTGGAAATGTCATCATCCCACTGTACAGACAGAGGAGTGAGGCAGAAAGAGGTTAAATAATTTCTTAGTAGTCATGTGCCAAGCCAAGGACACACTCAGGAAGAGAATCCCAGATTCCTACTCCCAGGCTCACAGTTTAACAACTAGGAAATTCTCTATTTCTCTGATTTACATCCTATTTAAAATGCCTACTACTGCATTATAATTTATACAACTAGTATAACTATAACTAATGTATCTAATCTCCAGTTTAACTTAAGAAGAGTGAAGGATTTAAAGCAAATCAAGAGGGAAAAAAATGAATGTCGAGTTTCAGCCTGAAGCACGTTATAATGCCAGAGTTATAAACCCCTGAACAAGAGGTTTTATATTGGAAAGGCTGATAAACTAACAATGATAGCAGCACTTAAATATATTTATGTCATGATCTAGCAACATATGGTATCTCTTCATCTCTAAATTAAAAAAGGGAGGGGCCAAAAAGGGAGGAGATAAAGCATTATAGGAACTAGGAATAAAGAAGAAAATGAACCTGAAGTTATCCAGTTGTGACCTGTTGAGTTGATTAGGAATGGCAGTAAGAGGCTACAAAACAGCATCTCATTCAATAGGAGGTAGAAAAAAAACCCCAAGTAAATAAAATCAATCTAAAATGATATGAATTAGCTACTTATATTAAGCTTCTAATCCTTTAGGCACTTTATAAATATTAAACAATCAGTCCTGGTGAGACTGATAAATATCCATAATATATTTTACAGATGAAGAAACAGACAGAGGGTTAAGTGACTTGCCCAGGGCCAAAAAAGAATAATCAGCCACTGGATTGGAAAGAACAGTGTGACTGCCTGTCACAATGCACTGCCCTACTCTGATACTCAATTGGTTTCTGAAAAAGTCATTCCAATGTCAGGAGCAGTTTGGTTAGGGTTAATGTGGTACCCACCTAGGCTGTGAATGCTCGTTTTCACTAGGCTTATTGTTTTGGTACAACATCCAGCTACCATAACTAGACACACCCCAAAACTTGAACAGTTTTGTTTGAAACTCACTCAGTTTTCTCTGCCCACCCTTGTGCCAGTCACATACCCTAGATGCTACCTCCAGACCCAGTAATGCTTATTACTCTGCTACCTTTTGCTGTAGAGACTCGTTAGGAAAACTGGAGCCTTCTCGGTGTCAGTGGGTCGCTCTCTGACTCGCCCCTTGAATCCAGCAGGGCTGCCGACTCCAGTTACCACAGAATCATGGAATGGTCTGGGTTGGAAGGGACCTTAAGGATCATCTAGCTCCAACCTCCCTGCCATGAGTTTCCATGACCTTCCACTAGAAGTCCACCCTGCCCCGCTCATCCTGCTGTCCCCTCCTCCTCCTCTCCTTCCCCAGTGGTCTGTCCCAGCTGGGCAAATGGCCCCAGGGACCCTGCCCAGAGCTGCTGTCCCTCTGCCCTGCCCTCCCTCCATGCTCCCAGCTGCAGCAGCCACACTGCAGATGGCACCGAACCCCTGCACCCACCCACCCAGATCGGGCAGAGGGGCCTTTGTTTGGGCTCCACTCTCCGCCCCATCTGCACAGAGGTCACCTCACCATGCGAGGACCTTCACTGTGTAGTACAGTGGTATTGTCAACCAACGGGTTGTGCTAATTAAGCTCCTGCTCGCTCAGGGCCAAGAGGATGCCTATGATTGCCATTGTTTCGGAACACGTGAATTGACACGGTACCGTGACCAGCACAGCTGAAAAACTCAATTCTAGCAAAATTCAATCCTAGCAAAACTCAATCCTAGGAAAGTTACAAAACTCAATTTAAGCAGAAGTTTAAGCCAATGTAACATACTCTTAGTCTCTTTTACATATAGAAATATTTTCTTTTATGTTTAGAAGCGTAAAGGCTCGTAGAGACAATAAAATGGTTTGGAGCACAGATATTGGTGTAGATAATAATTCTAATTATATATGTTATTGAACAGGTCTGATAACACCACTTCTGTTTTTCCAAGAGGGAACACACCACTCCTGTGATAAATATTTGTCCTCACCTTGCAGATGACGCAATAAAGCACCCTCTGTATTCTTTGTTACTACTCTGTTTACCAATGTACTAGTCCATTCATTTTGGTTTTCACCTCTTTGTATAAAAGGTAGTTAAGATCAGTGAGAGACAAGTAACTGCTGACACCATAAGACACACAATATAAAGTACGGAAACAAGATGTGGGACAACACGAGGTTTTCCTCATGCTGAGGGGTTTTTTCTTGGTTTTGTTGGGGTTTTTTTTAAAGAAAAAAGAAAAAAAAAGAGCCAAAATGCATTACCACCTTGGCTGAGAGGACCCCCCTCTAGTGGGAACGAGAGTGTACTTCAATCAGCACCCACATTACCCAAGGAGAAAATTTCCTTAAGAATCAGGCAAGCACCGTCTTTCTCTTAATCATCTTCAAAATATATCACTTCCATTCCAACAAACAAAAAAATTAAGAAGAGATTCATTATTGCTTCAAGATAATCAGACATTAATTAAGAAGTTCTTATTATGTACTTACTTCTGGCAGTTAAATGTTTCCTATTTTAGCTGTCTGTTCTGACTGTACAATATGTAAATATATTATCTTGGGCAGGAGGGGGGTGTTTTCCTTTAAAGCGAAAAATTCATTGCATCATTAAAAAAAGCAGACTTGGTTCTTAAATGAAGCACTGTTGATTTCATGTCTATATCTATCTGTATCAGATACAGTAGCTTTCCCCAAGGCACTGCTCTGAGCCTTTGCCTCAGTCCACTTTCCACTCCTCATAGTACAGCCTTGTAGTTGAATGGACTTGTTTGCCCCATATTTTATATCTTTGTAAAAGCAACTTTTAATCACTGTTCATTACTGTTTTTTTTTCAGTTTATCTAAAGAATCAAAAAGCCTTTTCGCTTCTAATAAACAAACCCAAACCACACTGCATCCTGCAATTCTGGGTGAGAAGGCTATTGAAAGCAAGGGGTAAATGATGGGGTAGTATTCTGCAGACGCTGTGTATTAATCATACACTGTGGATTAATTACCTGAGATGCAATTAGAGGTTTAAGCAGGAGTATCGCACAGCTGGAGCACACCTGCCCTGCCCAGGCAATGCCCCCTCCCAGAACCTGGTCCCTGCTGCCAGTCCCGGGGCCAAGGCCCTCTGGGGTCCAGGAACCCCTCTGAGCGCAGCCCCCCAGGACTGGGACAAGAAATCCCAAAGGTCCTCCCCAAAGTGACAAGACAAACTTCCCGCCTCCATACACGGTCTCTAAAGCGGGTAGCTATGGCCAGGACCATTACTGTTTGTGTAGCATTCTATAATTTAATACTAGAGTAGAATAGTGTTTCATAGCATTTTATTTTACAAGACAGAAGAATTCATATACATGCTCACATCAACCTGGAGGATCCCTGATGAGTAACGTGTGAAGTTCCCTGAAACAAGTTGGGGAGTAGCCCTGAGTCTCTTTTTGTCGGAAGTAATGAGACTTAGTTTTTTTGTTTTGCTTTTCAATTAAGGACTTGTACAGCTCCAATTCAACAAACAATATTGCATCACAACCAAGAGGCTTACAGCACAGCACATCATGCACAGAGTCATTTTTAACTTCCCATCAAAAGACAAAAGGAATTGAAACACAGATCAAAACCTTGAGGAGCAACACTGAACGACACCTTTTGGGATAGTAATCAGATGATACAAGGAATTATAACTTGGAATTATTTTGGAATTATAAGATTCTCCAAAGCCATACGCTGCATTGATTCAGTTCTCAGCTCAATCCAGCTCCTTCTTGTCTCATCAAGACTTTGTTTGAGATAGGATAAACTGGAACTGAGCAAGAGCCACAGGAAGTGGAATACCGTTAACAGGAGAAATGACAGCTAGGCTTAATACCCAGACTGTTATCCAAACAACAGAGTATGAGGTAGCAAGTACGCAAGGACAAAATAACTAACTTGCAAAAGACATGGGTCACAGAACCCCTTCCCATCTTTTTGGGGGGAATCTAAAAATAAGCACTCGGAATCATTCCTGATGTCTGTCGATTCCCATATCATATCCCGTGTACACTAATGCTGAAAAGGATCATCGAACTACATGTAACTACCCAGGCAAAAACTCCCAGCACAACACACACTTAACGCTGCTCTCGGACCTGGGTCGGAGCTCCTCGGAGTTCATCTAATGGAGCCGCTATTTGCAGCGGGGGGGTGAGGGGCTTACAGCTACTCTGGCAAGGAACGCAGCAGACTGGAGCAGCTCTGATCAAGACAAAATATTCTGCACAGGCACTTAAGAGTTTCCATAGGTCACACACGAGAATTTACACAGCTGGCTGCAAATTTTATAGGCTTTCTATTGTCATTTGTTTGACATTATTATTCTAGGAAAACGATAGCACAGGGCTTCTCTGATACCTAGAGAGTTTTTGCCAACTGCCTGCTTACTAAAAAGCCATGCCTCTGGCACTTTTAAAATATGCTCAAAACAAAATAAATGTGCATGTTAATACTCGCATTTTGCAATACGTTTGTTTTCCCTGTTCGGTAAAGATCAATGAGATCAGAAAGGGCTCTCTTCCCCACGATAACAAAATCTGAAAAGAACGAGGAAATACAGGTGCTCTCTCCCGAATTACTGTCAGATCACCTTCTGGCTGTTGGGGTGCACTTGGTCAATTGTGATAAAACAAATGGCATCACGCTGCCCAGTTCATAATCAAACTGTTTGCTCTTGCACCCATGTTTGCCCTTTGATTTACAAAGGATTTTGCGGCAGGTGGAGGAGGTTCTGCAGTCCCAACAACTTATCAATGGGATTCACTAGTCTGGGCGCAGAGCAACGCAAATATAACTCCAACTACTATTTCCACACACCAATCTTGCTGAGCTGTCTATAGGAAATAGCCCGGATAGCATGAAACACGGAGGATGCTGTAGTGCTTGGTGCTGATATACCCTCATAATCCTTTTCTAGTGCAGATTCTCAGCTTTTAAGGTTTTCCCATCAGCCTAACCACCCACACACCACCAGTTCTGAACTAGTCTTTTTTAAACAAAGGTGACAAGAAGTTAATCCAGTTTTCATTTTTCAAAGTCCTTAAAAAGTTTATTTCAAAGATGAATATGGCTATAGTCATTCGTATCTTCATGAAACCCAGTCTAACTAGCTGTAGTATCTTCTCCCTTTGCCTTCCTTTTAAAGTAATTTAGGATTCAGCAACTGTAGAAGATGGTTGTCCTTCTCCTCATTCGAGCAGGGACAAACCTACATGACCCACGCTAGTTTCTGGCAATTCTTCAAGGAATTACTTACTGAGGACATGCACAGCTTATAATGCATGCAGAACTGCAGGAATAAACTTTGGTAATTGTGACAAGACTCTCTTCCTTTTTTCTCTGCTACATGCCACCAGTTTTGGTTATTTTTAATGGCATTCGTGCATGTACTTCAGGCTAGGTTTCAAGTCTGTGGCAAGTGAGGACTGGGCATGTTCCTTGGGCAATCCTTGAACAAACACACCAAAGACACACCTTTGTTATGACCCTGAATCCATGCCTGAAATAAAAGGCATGGCCAGTTGCACAGTATAAATCTCACGAATTAAGGACAGATCTGCTGAGGTTTCCTCACTTTCTATACAAGGTCCACTGTGACTACTGACTCAAGGCCTTTCCGTTGAGTAAATGCCATCTCCTCACTGTCTGACCTGTGTAAAAACTGGATACAATGTGACCCAGTTCAGGGCAATTATTCATTAGATCTGGCATCCACTTTTCCTTACACTTTCCCTTTATCCTGCTTGTTCTTTGTGGTATCAGTCATTTATGCCTTAGCTCACCAGGTCTAGTGTAAAGATCAGTGTTCTAATTTTTTAAGTCACAACTTTTAGCTCCAAAAATACAAATTACAAAATGATCTTTTAAAAAATGACAGAATAACTTTGTGTGCTACTTCGTGTTAAAAAGGTTTGAAAAGATATTTCAAGAAACTGTGCTGCAGCTCAAATTGTTTATTAATTCTCCTCATTCTCCTTATTAGCATGTACAGACAACACGGTGGCTGAAAGACGCAGCTCCCTGAAGCAGCTCTGTGCTTGGTCAGCTAGTGTTCGAGATAAAACACAATGATGCCTCATGTTCTTAAAAGCTGTTTAGTAGAACAGATCTGACCTGCTCATATTTTTAAACTTTTTCTTAAATGCCAATGCTTTTGGGGAAGCTGATTTACAACAACAAAAAATCATTCACATCTTCAACACTGTACCCAACACATACTTGGACGTGCTACTGACTAACCTGCTGCTTTAGTCTCCCATTGCAAATATTTTGCAAAATCCTGGGAACAAGGCCAATCCCTAAGAAACAAAGAAAATAGACTCTAGATATTAGCTAACAAAAAGCAATAACCATCAGCCTTGTGAGACATAATGCTTGCAACTGAATTACACATATTGGAAGCAACTCAGGAGAAAAAAGTTGGGTGCTATGGGGCAACGGGGCAATTCCTGTAACCTCAAAAAGACAGAAAGGGACAAACATATTCAGGTCTGCACCAGGAAACAACCATTAGAAATCTGAGATAAACTGACATTTGAGACTGTGTTCATGTCTGCTCAGTGCACGTTTGCTGCAGGAGAACCTACGAGACCTATCTGTGAGCACGCTCCCACCCCTTACAGTTCTGTGATAACTTATTGCTCCGTAGGTACCATATAAACAGCTGATCAGCAGCAAATCTGTGACAGTAACATGTTCATCTGCTCTTGTCATTAGGAGATGAAATAGGTAAGATATATATACACACATACACAAGCACGTGTTTACACTCTGTAAACAGATATTCACAGTTCAAATTCTTTTGTATATTTCTGTCACAGTTTTTCATATATATATATATATGCAAAGATGTGTAACATACAATTAATTCTTTCACACCAGAACACTGCATGAAACAGTGTAACTGCACTGAAAATTAGCTTTTGATATTTGTTTGACAGTGTAGATCTCAAAATGACTGTTGCACTTAGATTGAAATCTCAGAGCAGTCACTATTTATTTTCCCTTAAGAAAAGAGTTGTATATTCTAAAAACAAAATTCCAGCCTTTCATCCTCACACATTCTATTATATGGGAAATCCTGAAAAACTGTCATTATAAGGGATATAAGCAGTAACAGCAAGGGATATAAGCAGTAACAATTAATGCCACCAGTAAGCCTTTTGTTTAGGTATTGTGCCTGCATTCTTTCTAATCCATTTGTATTTCTTACTCTCTTTTTCCAGCACCATGATTTTATTTTAGTTCCCCACTTCCAAAACTGGGAATCGTAAAACCTCATAGACCAAAGTCCACTGCAAAGGGTCTCTACAGCAGCTGCTTTTGTGCACGATTGCACTGTTATGCTGCAGAGAGACCCTGCTACGGAAAATATCAAAAACGGTTAAAATATTGTTGCTTTTTACTCCTAGGACCCGATGTTCCCACAGCCACAGCTCAGCAACCCAAGGGGTCACTTGAACACCTCTAACAGCCCTTTTCAAAGTCAGGTTGCTTAGTGTAGATATGATACAAGATGCCATCCACCAGCAACTAGGGAATGGTACTGAACAGCTGCAGAAAATTCCAGAAAGGCATGTTTTAAAGCCACCCTCATCACCAGGGAGGGTTTTTGTACTCCCCTGCTCCCTTTTCCTACCTCTCTATATAGTCACTGCACATAGCACCTGTAAAAGGGAAAACAAATACAGTCCTAGCTAAAACTGCACATCTTAACAATCTTGCCTGAAAGAAGTCAAACAATTTGCAGCAAAAACTGAAGATAAGTGACCAAGGACAAAATCTTTACAGAAACAAAGCATCAAGTTTTAACTCTACACCATTCTGTCAGCAGCTTTCTTATTTAATTGAGCCCATATACAACCAACATCAAAGATAATAAGCTATTCCGTGCTGAAAGTATTGGAAGCATGTTAGGAAGAGGTGGCAAACAGAAAGGATCTGTCAAAGGTAACAGATGTATCAAGGGCACCAAGCACTGTGAAGAAGGCGTTAATTATCTATGCTGAAAAAGAAAAGGTGTTTGAAAAACAGGAACTGTTTTCAAAAGATTCAACATATTCCTATTGTGCTCAGGCGAAAAAGCTTCCTGCACCTTAGACAACATTATTTTGGGTATGTGGGTTAAAAAGATTTTTCAGGCGAGGAGGCAGGCAATGTAGGGAGCTCTCTGCCTCAGAAACATGGTTTCAACTTCAAAACCTTTACTGTGTCTCACGACCAGTTCCAACAACCGTAAATTGCATTCTTTATTCCTACTTTTCATGGAATGGGTAACTTACACAACCTAGCCGAACCTCAAAAAGAACAGGAAAAGAACACCTTTTTGAGCACCTTTTTGTAATTGATTTAGCACAATCTCCATAGTACTTTCAAAACCTGCCCTGCAAGGATTGTTTCATTTTTTCTTTTGCTTTATCTGAAAAAAGTGGTACTTTTTGAGAATAAAATACCAATAAGCAAAAAAGTCACACCAAGGCAAAATTTATCACCAGAAGACATACTCTACATACAGCTTACATTCTTGATAACTATTTTCTGGACTGTATATGGTTCTACTTGTTCACAACCTAGTTCTGAGTCAGGAGAAGAAACAGTTTCTTTATTATACCTCTCTTCTTACTCTCCACCTTCCCTCATAGGACTGGTGAATCAGGACTGTCTGAAGCATGAGTTTGAGAAAACCAGTTAACACAAAAATGACCCTTTTCATCTTCAACGGAAAAAAAAAGAAATCAGAAAAGATCAGAAAAGAGATGAGCAATAATTAAAAGCAAGGAAAGCCTAGATCTTTATACAAAAAAAAAAAAAGGTTGAAACATTCTTTCTCTGAAGATAATTAAATCATACTAAATGCATGTCTGATATCGCATACTCAGCTAAATTAATGTTGTTGCCATAGGAGTGTGATATGATCAACAGCAGAACCACGGTGGTCCAAGCAACTGTAAATTACATGGGGAAATGGCCTAGGCAATTGCCAGCCGAGAAGTAACACACTCTGAGAACCTGGTCCCAACCTTCCCAACTAGATAGGAAGCTCTTCCTGATGCCCCCTTCTCCTGCATCAGTACCGTGCCACATACAGAGGGTGGCTAATAGTGACAACATCTGAGCAATTCACTTGGGCATCATCAGGGCATTGTCAGATCCAGAGCACAGGCTTGGAAGGGATGGTTTGCACAACAAAGCATCAACACACGTGCCAAAGAGCCAAGCAGGAGGAATCCCCCGGGTAATGTTCTGTATTTCAGACCATAACTTGAAAATGCGAATCTGTGGAACAAGACTCAGCTGAAAGAAATCATTTTTGACAATGACCCGAGCTTTTCTCTTGAATTATTTTACACTGCATCCTCATCGCCTCCCCACGAGGTACAAAGACGGATAAACACTCTGACTGGATTAACTGCTTTAAAAATTATTCAGATGTCACAGCTGGCCAGTTTTTGACCCTTCTAGTATCAGGATTTAAGAGTTTACGGGGAAAGAACAAGTGCTCCAGTCAGTGCCATAACTCCTCCACACTCTTCCAGCTCACAACAGCAATGCACTTCTTCAGAACCAAAAGAAAACCTGGCTCTCAAATTTAGTCCAGCTTTACACCAAACATTTCAATGGGGTAGGCAAAAACACATTCCTAGGAGACACTTCAGTCCTAAATAGGGCACATAGTAATATAAAACCTAGATGAACTGACAGTGTTTGTGGTTTGGTTTTTTTTTTTCATTTTACTTGAGTTCTCTACCCATTGTAGTAAGAGAAAAGTGAACACAAGCTCTGAAAACATGTTCTCCAAAAACACACGTTCCCCAATTCACACGCACAAAGCCCGAATTTGCATACAGGAATCAATCAGGTTTCTCAAATGCTTGAACTACTTACACAAACTGGGACTTTTGCTCACCCAAGCAAGTGCACAATGTACGATTTTGCAGACTGCTTTTTTGCTATACCCATAAACAACAACAAAAAAATATAAGTCCAAATTCTTCTCCAAGTTACTTCTAGCAAATAGCGAGTCACTTACAAAAACCTGATTAATTGCAGAATCTTGGCTTCAGAATTCAATTACACGTTAGAATATTAAAAATTCTAGAGTCCATAAACAATGACTATAAAACTGTTTATAGCATTTTTAGTATTTTATTTGAATACTGCAATATGAAAAATGTTTTCCCTCCCCCACCCCTTCCCTTCTTATTTGTTTGCTGTAGTTTCCTCATGCAAACAGAAAAAGAACACCACTTGGGGCAAGAGAAGAGGAGAAAGGATGTGGCGGGCTACTGACACGCCACCTCCTCACAAACTTTGATTCTGCATTGTGCCTTACGCCTCTTCTGTGAGTTTTATTCTGGGTCTACAAGGGTGCTTCTGGATAATTACAGGATACAAGCTAGCATTTTTTTCCAGCCTGTCTCAGTTTCAAAGCTAGCCCCCTTATTCATGCTTTTATTATTATTCGAACTAAAACAACAAAACAAATCAATTGCTAACAGCCTTGTGCAGTTTTCTAAACTTAGTGTTTCTGTAGCATGGTGTGCATATAAGGTAATATTCAGTGCAGCAGTGCACGTTCAGGCACGAAAATCTTGTATAAATCCTCAACTTCAATTATTGTTTTTGTAAAGATTTCTTCTTTACGCACATATATATTGCATGAGTTGGCCTAAAAGAAGATACAGTGAGTACCTGAGTAAAGATTTTTCTTGCAACTTTTCCTGAAGAACTAAACGCCAGCGCTCACCCTGTTTTCCAATTACGGTATCTGCACCGGTTGTAACAAGCTGGCAACCCCGGAGACTGGTTTTTGTACTCATTTTAAGCTCATTTTACTCTGAGTGTAAAGAAAGACTAGAACTACAATCTCAAAGGCGAAAGGCCAGCATTTTAATTTCTGAACTGCACAGCCCTGGCAGGTCTTTTCAACACTTTTATGTTTTGTGGAGTCCATTTTGTTTCTGTATTTATTTCTACTAAGGTCCCCCCCTCTCCCTTCAAACAAAGCATATATCACTGCATTTATAAGGAAGCCAGTCAGGGACAGGTTTTGCTGCAGCTCATTTGTTATGTCTTGCTAAGAGTTTACAAACAGCTGTCCCATGCATCTCCACTGGATACAGTTTTAGTCTAGACAGGGGAAATCCAAGCTACTGCTGCCCAAACAACATAAACACAGGAAGATTTTCAATCAATCATTTCATTAATAGGAACACGTCTAATAATATAAGGGGAGGGTGTTTTGGAAGAAAGCCCGTTTCAGAGCCTGCAACAGTGTAATTGCGTGGTATTGTCCTTGTGCTAGGCAGGGCTATGGAACGACACTCTCACAAACCAGATTTCGGTGCCCTGGTAGATTTCAATAAAGTGAGCCTTGTTTCTCCAACACAAGTGGCTTTCAAGACCACTGACAACTTTGAATTAAATGGTAAACAGACTAAATAAGACTTGCACAGCACTGGCATTCATCTCCGCTTTGATACAATCAGGTCAGTGCCCACACAAATATATTTCTAGCGTGACCATTATTTCTGTTTTTCTTCCAGTTGTTTTACCTGGGAGACAGCATTAAACACAGCAGTTACTAACATACTTATCACTTTCTCCTGCTCTCCTCTGTGTCAGCCTGTTGTCTGTCCCCAAACATATAAACGTCTAGAAATAAACTGTATCTTACACAGTTATTTCCATGTTGTTATGTTTTTAGAAAAAAACACTGTGGCCTCCCTTCTTATGTGTGAAGCATCCACAGACTAACTCCTCAAAAAGTAAAATAAAAATGAATAACATTGCAAGGCCTTGTTTTTCAGGGGGAGGAAGGGGAAGAAGCTATTCTTCAGTCCTTATTTTATTTTTTGTTGCTGAGTAATAGCTGTCTGTTCATCAAGAGGCCCAATTTACAATCATGATCTCAGATCAACTTTTACCAGTGGGTGTCAGTGTAACAGTGTAATGATATAATGGGGGGAGGACAGGCAGAAAACGCATGAAAAAACAAAAATTTGTATTTTTAAATGCCACATTTATATTAAAAATGAAGAAGGATGTTTCCTTAACAGGGCCTATTTCAGTGCAGATTTATTCTGCAAAGAGCCTCTAATTTTGAATTAGTGTTTGTGTTAACATGCCCCAAGTAATTAATTTCAATTTTTGTTCTCCAGACCCATGTATGTTCCTGTGTGCGTACACACACACACAAACACACACACACACACACGCAAACACGGACAAGCAGTAAACATTGGGTACATAAACCTTTTTCACCCTTTTGACAAAGTGAAACTGTCCCTTTAATTCAGATTTCACAGTGAACAGTTAAGAGGCTCTGTGGACCCCAACTTATTAACCTGCACCAATTTAACTAGCATTACTCAAGAGGTTCAAAAACCTAAAAATAGGTGTTAATCTGTGCAGACTGACAGCAACTAATCAGTACCTGCCCTGTCACAACTTCTGTCCCTCCTACCCATTAAGGGGGGTGGGGTGGGGGAAGTACAGCACATGGGGAGTCAAGGAAAGGAGAGCCCTGGGTCTGTGTTTTTTTCTGAAAGAAAAAAAAAAGTGTATTTGGTAGAGCTCAATTTGGAAACTTGTTTCCCTACTAGCAAGCAATGGCTTCCTGAAATCAACAACTGCTTGAACGTCTACCAAACCATTCTGTCAAAGCGATAAAATCATTTATTTTTATTTACCATAAGAATAAACAAGCTTAAAAACCCTTGGCCCTAGCTTCAGGTCTAATTAGATGCATAACGGGCATCTGAAGTTTTAATCGTGCAACTTTTGTATTTTCAAACGTTACATGAATTAATAACCCCATTCAGAGTCTCTCCCCACCAAAGCAACAAAGGTACGTGTATGTGCCTACGTAGGTACGTCCTCTTCCTCACTCGCACAGTTCCCTATAGGAACCCGGTCCTGTGCATTGGAGATAACCCCAACGGTTACGTGCTCACGTACTCAGATGCCTTTTATTAATATAAACAGAATTATACGCTGAGTGAAAAGCAACTCAAATTGCACACCACTGATTACTGGCTGCTGCAGATACAGGGACAACTGTAACTCGGCCCATAGAAAAGTGGATTTAAAATAAATAAATTAATAAAATAAAATAAAAA
>NW_010336396.1:8734-16569 GCF_000700745.2 Antrostomus carolinensis | reverse complement strand
CCCCAGTACCGACCCCTGAGGGACACCACTTTTTACCAATCTCCACTCGGACATCGAGCTGTTGACCACAACTCTTTGACTGTGACCATCCAGCCAGTTCCTTATCCACTGAGCGGTCCATCCATCAAACCCACATGTTTCCAATTTAGAGACAAGGATGTCATGTGGGACGGTGTCAAACGCCTTGCACAAGTCCAGGTAGATGACATCAATAGCTTTAGCCTTATCCACCAATGTTGTGACCCCATCATAAAAGGCCACCAGATTGGCAAGGCATCATTTTCCCTTGGTGAAGCCATACTGGTTGTCACCAATCATCTTCTTATTCTCCATGTGCCTTAGCATAGTTTCTAGGAGTATCTGCTCCATGATCTTGCCTGGCACTGAGGTCAGACTGACCAGCCTGTAGTTCCCCGGGCCTTTGTTTTCCTTTTTAAAAATAGGAGTTATGTTCCCCTTTTTCCAGTCTGCAGGAACTTTACCAGACTGCCGTGACTTCTCAAATATGATGGATAGTGGTTTTGCAAAACACTACAAAAGGATAAGGGTGGTTGCCTTACTCCCTTGCAGGTAGGCTCTACTGCAAATGTGAGACCTCAGGTTTAGACAACAACATCTACAGATGTCTGGAGTGGGACTCATCAGACAGAAAATGTGGACATTTATAATGAAGAGATCTACCCAGGAGCTAGTCAATGTAGGCTACCTTTGAAGTCAGACTAGATGGTGTTGCAGTTATAGCTAGTGGTATCACCTCATGCTAAGCCAAACAGTTTTGTCTGGTCAGGTAAAAAATTACTAGTATACTTCTTAATACAAATAACCAAGGATGCCGCACTCTGCTTTAAATACCTAAATCTAAGCAAGACGAGCAACTTCAGGCACATTTTTGCCTGAAGTTTTGTCTAAACCCCAAATCTCTGCACAGTTTTTCACACTTTGTATTTCTTCATGTATTTAGCTAGAAGATCCCTATCTATGCATAAGCATTCTTAAAATAGAACTATTAATCAGGTCTTGCACAAAAGTTAGTGAACCATGAGGTGGAGAGGAGGTCCTACTAAGTGTGTATACACATCCCATTAAACCAGTAGCTCAGATACTGGACAGCAGGAGTTTAAATTTAAGCAGACTGTAACCTTCCAATATGTCTTTATACTACTAGAAGGAATTTGTTTTAATGTTTGCCCCTGAAAGTTAGTCTATTTTTCACTAATAATTATATACTCATTGGAAAAAGACAAATAAAAACAGAGAGTAGAATCAGTCATAGAATCACAGAATGGTTTGGATTGGAAGAAACCTTTAAGGATCATCAGTCCAACCCCCTTGCAGTGAGCATGGCCATCTTTCACTAGATCAGGTTGCTCAAAGCCTTGTTCATGACCTTGAATGTTTCCAGGGATGGGACATCTACCGCCCCTCTGGGTAACCTGTGCCGGTGTCTCACCACTTTCATCATAATAAATGTCTTCTTTATGTCCAATCTAAATCTATCCTTTTTCAATTTAAAACAATTGTCCCCTGTCCTATCACGACAGGCCCCGGTAAAACGTCTCTCTCTATCTTTCTTTTTAGTCCCCTTTATACATTGAAATGCCACAATAAGGTTTCCCTGGAGCCTTCTTTTCTCCAGGCTAAACAACCCAGTACTTTCCTTCTGCTTAATATTCAGCACCTTGCTGTTAAATAGAAAGATGAGGATTCCATTCTCCTGGGCACTTCTGCTGGCTGGATTAGACAGCTCAATACTCCCTGCTTGCTAGTGTCTACAAATGCCTTGTAGTTAATACCCTAGCCCTCAGGAGCTGTAAGGGGAACTCAAACACCAAACTCAGAACTGAGGCTTTAAGATTGCAATGGTCCTGCAGTTAGATATACAAATAGCTATGAGCGTTGCC
This sequence comes from Antrostomus carolinensis, assembly GCF_000700745.2. NCBI lineage: Eukaryota > Metazoa > Chordata > Aves > Caprimulgiformes > Caprimulgidae > Antrostomus > Antrostomus carolinensis. Next base: position 14,668 of record NW_010336396.1, on the reverse strand, counting down.
TCAAAAACCTTTGTCAATGTATAAGAGAATTCACAGGGACAGTTATAGCAGGTCAGCTGGAAAATGCCCGTTTATTTTCCATCCAGTAGTTTATTTGCATGTTTCAACCTTATTTTCCTCTGTGATTTAGCCACAAGTGACTAACCCATGCTGGGAAAATAGGAAACTCTACTCCACTATCTGTTCTTCCATGCTTGCCAGATTCTCTAGATTGCTTTCCTTTCACAGCTCCATCTCTTCTTTACTTTAAGTAAAGAAGTAAGATATTTATTTAAATTTATTTAAAATATTTAAGTAAATATTTTTATTACTTAAAAATTGTGAATTAAAGGATCATGGATCTCTAATCTTCCTTTCAAAATTTAATATTATACATATGTACAGTTCAGAAGTAATTGCACTGATTTAATGTAATAGTAAAGGCCTGTGTTCTATAACTGCATCAATTTGTTTTTCAGGTGAAGACAGATGATAGAATAATCAAAATGGACCTTGGCCTCTTATTCCTGAAGCTGCATCGGCTGGATGCAGGGACCTACTTTTGTCAGACAGTGGAACACAGCATCATTCACACTGTCAGGAAAATCACCCTGGAAATAGTTGAGGAAGAACGTGTAGATGAAATGTTCAATAAAGACTATGAGGAGGAGATACCTCACAAAATGCCATGCCCAATGCAGAGCAGTATACCTCAGGCTTCAAAGCCATGGTACAAGGAATTTCTTCAACTAATAGGTTATAGCAACTTCCAGAGGGTGGAAGAATACTGTGAAAAAGTGTGGTGTACAGATAAGAAGAGAAAAAAGCTGAAAATGTCTCCATCCAAGTGGAAATACGCTAACCCTCAGGAGAAGAAGGCAAGGATCAGGCCAGAGCATTACCGGTTGCCCAGGAACATAGCTGACTCTTGATGGACAAAATCCATCCGTTGTTTCTGGGCAAAATTATATTTGGACTTAAGTAGGAGGGAGGAATCAGTCTTGGTTTTGGTAAAAGGCACAGGTCTATATATGTAAAATATCAGGACTGAAAACAAAAATGCTATGGTAAGTTATACTGTACACTCATGATGACTGTTTAGAAGCATTTTAAACAAAATCTTCTTAACTATCTGATTCTAAGTAGGTCAATGCAATCAGAGTTTTGCATTAGGGAGGACATGACAATCTTCAGACTTTGAGTGCTTGAATCAGCTTCCTGTGTGGACCATGCTTGCGCTGTATATTGTTGCATATGATGGCATATTTAAGCAAATTCAAATAGCTAAGCATTCACAAGCGGATGAAAAATAGAACACGTATCTTTTCTTCGTTTCACAAATTCCTCATGCTTCTGAAAACAGCACATCTTAAGATCTTTCCTTTTGATTGTGGCTTGTCTGAATTTATCACTGAGAACAATGAGTTGTGTTAATACAGTGGAATTCTATTTCTAAAGGCAGTGAAGAGAAATCCTATTTACTTCCCACCATTTTTTGTCTTATTAGTCATTTATGAAGTGCAGTGTGCTCTCACAGCTAAATAATGTTGCCTAGTAACTTGATGTAAGTCAAATGCATGCTGAGAACACAAACAGAATGAAATTCTTCAACTTATCTGTATAAAAAGTTGGAATAATGGTTTAGATAGAGAACGGGTCTATCTTGCCTGTAGTAACAGACTTAGTAATGACACGAAATAAAGGAGTGCCCTCTTGTGGCAAAACAAAGCAAAATCCGACATTATCATCTACTGAAGAAATGTGTATAACAAAGTATTATCCAGATCCACAGCTGGTCTGTTTTCAGCACACACTCCTAGTTTCTATGTGCTAAATCCACAGATTTAGAAGGTGGTGTTGGAAGTAACTTATACTGGAAAGGCAGCATTTTAAGTAAGTAGTGTTTTATGTTGTTAACATGCTTTTGGGGTAAAATGCAGTCATAAAAAGCCAGGATGTAGATTAAAAACAAGAAAAAAATTAAGCAGCTGTATTTCTATAGTTTCAGAGTCTGCTCCAGATAAATCTTTTCCTGGTATGTGATCTCTAGTCAAAAGGGCTGCTTTACTACTCTTGTAAGTGATACCAGAAACTAAGTCACTTACAATCTAGGTCTTTTAAGACTTACTTAAAAAAAAAATAAAATAAAAAAAAAAATCAAGTGCAAGAAACTAGATGCCGAAAATGCAGAAAAATAAGCATTTCACTACTTGAGAAATCTGATACTACAATATGAATTGGATTCTTTTTAATTGGATTTTTTATAAAAAAATATAGGGATGTTATACACACAAATGAGTCACAAATGAGTTAACTGCTCAAAAGAGAACATGATGCCAATAGGAGAAATAGCCAAGCTGATACAGATTTTGATGCCACCAAGAAAATACACAAAGAATTCACCAGCCAGAAGAGGTTCATGTTGAGCTTCAACTTCTAAACAGGAAACAGAATTTAGTCTTAGTGGGAATTAACAGCCTGAATAACAGAGATTTGCCTGGTTTGCTGTGTTAACAAACCCAGTAATCGATGCTGACCCAGTGTTTTCCAAACAGACTGTGTGTGAGAAGCTCTCACAGTTGCTGGCAAGACCAGTGAGCTTTGCTGTGCTCCCCTGGGAACAGAGACTGTTTGGGTGTTTGAAAGAAGCCCGTGGGCACACTGTCAGCAACCAGAGTATGAGGAAAACAGGGTTTCACCTTGTGTCAATATAACAGTAGATAAATCTTTCCATCAGCCATTTGTGTTAAGGAAATCAATTTATCTGAGGGTTTGCACTTTGTATAGCTAGAATGCCTGTCTAAGAGATGGGACCAGACACTGTGTGCAGTCTTGCATGAATTCACACAGTTGCTAACTTTGATCTGATACAGGAGACTGGATAAATTCACTTTTCTGTAACAGTTTAATGGAACTTAGTTGCAGTTAGGATCCCCTGGTTTTTACAGTTATATGGAAAGTGCTAGCACTGAAGGCTGTGGCAAAGAGAACATCCATAGAACAAGCATCCCTGATCTATACTTAATCCCCTATACAATCCTTGCTGTCATCCTTGATGGAAAAATGTTAAAACACCACTGAAATCCTCTTCTGGTGAATTATGGAGTCCACTTCTTTTCAACAGTAATGGAAGTTTATATTTATTTTTTTTCTGATTCATTTGCCAGTATCTAGTGCCAGAAGTACAATTAATGGGCTATTAGAAAGGAATAAGAGCATCTCAGCCTGATGGAACAAATATAACTTTGTATCTCATTCTCTGACATTTCAGGTGGAAAACGTGATATACAAATCAGGATTCCTGATTTAGCACGATACTGTCTATTTTTAGCTCCCCATCCCTTTAGTGGTTACATGTGGAGAATGGCATTAAATTTTTATTTACCTTTTAAAATTTAAATTTCTAGCTCACATCTTGCTGCTTTCGTAGTTGCAATGCCTGTGAGAATTCAGAACTATGAGGTCTTGTTCAAAGAGTGCTATGACATCTATAGAAGAAGAGAAAGAGTGACAATGTATTTTGGAAGGATACTCACAAACGTGCTCATACAGACAATGTTATTTAAAATGCTTCTTTGTATATTTGGGGGGCATTGTCTGCTTCTTTTCATTATGAGTTTGATGTATTTTGTATGTGCATGAAGTTGTCAAATTATAAATATAATTAAGAACCATATTTGGCTGAAATACTCTGTATTATTTCACATAATTTATTTTCACCAGATGATATGATTATGTGTAGATCACTAGTCACACATTGTTATTTGCAAATGCCCTTCACCATACATTTTATGAGCAGAGATCTCAGATTAGGACAGAGGGATGTTACTACATGGTTGCCAAGTGGGAAACTGTGGTACAGGGTAATGAGTAGATTTAGACTGTTAATGTTGGGTAGATTTGGGAAAGCTAAGATTAGAGCAGCATCTGCTGCATGAATGTATTTTGAGAGCAGAATATGGTCACTTATACCCAGAAGATTCTAATTGATGGAAATTCACTGAGAAACAACAATTTGGATAAAGCTTTGAACTTTGCCCTGCTTCCTGATGGGGGACAAGCCAGATAACTTGGTCTAAACAGTTACTTTGCTTTGCTCTTGCTCTTTTGTTGTCAATGAGATTATTGTCACCTTGTAATTTTCTTTTCCCCTAAAAAAGCAGTCAGTCACTTTCCCTTTTTAAAAAAGTCTGTTAATCACCTTAGTCTACCTTGAAGCAGTGAAGCTGAAGTTATTTATGCAACTTTATGTCTCTGGGTCCCAAAGGCACAAATGCCTCTGCAAGCTGCACTGTCCAGATACGAGGCACTGGAAGTGAGCTTTTCTAGGTCTGTAACCTAGAAGGATGTCTGCAATTCCTATCAGCCCTGGAATCCTGTTCAGTTCACCAAATTACTACTTTTAAAAGAGAATTCATGTCCAGTTAACATGAGTATTTATCGTAAAAGAAGCCATGACTGACAAATCTTGCCTTTGGGTAATATTTACTTTCTCCACTAGTAATTACTGATTTTTTTTTATTTTTTTTTTTTTGAGGAAATGTTATCTGACTAGCACTATAAACAGAAAAATGGCAGAGCTAGCCATGTCAACTAAAGCTACTAGCTACTATGAGTTAATCAACATTTTACACTGATGCACATATTTCTGAGCAAATCTACCAAACATCAACCTAATCCATCATCTTAATCCCATTTTGCAAAACAACTTTTCCCCTTTGAGATGCGACTATCATGTAATTTTGAACCAGGAAATATACTGTTAAGCCTTTGTGCACATGTGTTCATAATTTGCTGAAGTGAGAGGTGCAGGGCTGAGCATAGTTGAACATATGAGCCTTAGCTGCCCAATTCCTAGATTTCCATATCTAGAAAGAGCAGATTTAATTGCAGGAGGAGAAGCTTGGATCTATGAATGGTTTGGTGAGTCACAGATCCTGTTTCAGAACATCTGTGGGCTAAAGAGCTGTTGTGAACAACTTGTTTCTGTAGACTTCCCCAATTGCAGCACCCAGAAAACTCAATTGAAACAAAACATCTCTTTACTTACAATGTCAGTTAATTCAACTGCAGAATTTCATGCCTTTGAGAGTGTTTTTGCACATCTTTGAGAAAATGCGTTTGAAGAAGTACAGTGTAGGATTACATTTAATGTGAATGCATTTGTATATAAATTACGAGCTCTCAGAACATACCTAGTCAGTTTGAAATTCAGCATATCCAACGAAATCACACATATAGCCAATGATGATTTTTTCTCAGTCTGAAAAATCTCACTCACCCACTGCCCTCATCATGGATTTCAAGCACGTCTGTGAAGACATATAATAATATCAATAATAATAATAATCATCATAAGCTGCAACAGCTGTAACTCACTGTCTTATTCTCTTCCCAATAAGAGATGAAATTTGCAGACCAATGGACATGATTAAAGCATCATGAGCATTTTCTGCATTTCAATTTGCTAGATGTATTAAAAGATGTTATGAATAGTCAGAATTCAAAGAATGCACTGTGGATCTTGTCAAAATCAAGGTAATGCAAATATTCCACCTGTATCTTTAACTGAGTCATACAGGTCATTTGGATTTCATTTGCTGCACTTTCATCTGCTTAAAAGTGTTACTTACTACATTATTATTTTACAGTCATTAAAAATAATGAATATTTGATAGTGTTTTTGATGTTAAAAATGTGTTTAGTTCCACAACAGCCACTAGAGGGATGAAAATACATTTTAGCATCCCTCTGTTGTTTTAAGGAGCAGAAAAGGCCTATGGCCAAACAGGGCTCCCCACAACACAATGTAGTAGCGATGTACAGAGTAGTGCCAGGTGAGTGGGCAAGTTAAATCAACATGGTGTGATGCCATGCAGAGATCCCAGCTTGTGCTCCAAAAGATGTGTGTGAGGACATATTTGTACTAATCACTATTTTTTTCAGGCAGCTTCA
>NW_010336396.1:0-8700 GCF_000700745.2 Antrostomus carolinensis | reverse complement strand
TTAAGGTAGAAATTTTTGAAATAGAGTCAAAGTGATAAATCAGAGGTTAGTAAGTCTATCAAGGAATATAGAGCCTCTTTACATTGATGTCCATTCATGGTCTTCAGATCAAGTCCAGTGTACAATCCATATTAATATTTAAAGCAAAAAAGCCTGTGGTTTTTCAGGCTTCTTTGGTTTGTTTATTTGGGTTTTTTTAGGGGGAGGGAAGGTGTTGGGTTTTGTTTGTTTGAGTGGGGTTTCTTTTCTTTTTTATCTTTGTTATTGTTGGAGAAATACCAAAAATTTTAGATCATAATCTATCAGGTCCTTTTTAGACATATTCCTTAGGATGAGATGATTTGTGAGATTAAATCCACCATGAAGTTTTAAAGTAATCAGAAAGACTATTTCAAGCCAATTTTTGCCTCAAATTAAATACTCCAAAACATCAGAGCTATCAATATAACTGAAAATAACTCCTTCTGAGTAGGCTGTTTTCAGTGTGTTCAAATGCAGCTCTGGTCTGATCCAGGGGATTAGATAACACACAGATTATAAAGTCTTCTGGGGGACATTGCAAAAGCTATATGGCAAGAACAAAGGGTGGATGCATTGATGGGAGAGGGTTGGATGTAGGATGACTGGTAGGGACTCTCCCCTCACTAGATAAGGCTATAAAAGACTTTCAAAGGTGGGAGACACCTGTGATCTCTTTCTTGTTCCATATTCAGTCCATCTCCTATATAAGAATTGCTTTTTTTAAGCCACATTAAAAAGTGTTTCAAATAAAGCAATTTGTCTCTTTTTTGTAACCATAAACAAAAGCCATGTTGTGGGAAATCTTATCTGAAGCTGAACCTTCCTGTCATCAGCACTGCAAAGGCTGTTCTCCCCACACAAGGTCTAGACAGGCAAACAGACCAAGGTCTGATTAATCAAGAACATAGTCAAGGTAGTGATTAATGCAGCACAGATGATGTGTCTTTCTTTAATGCATACGAGACTTTTACCTTAAATCAGTAAAACTAACCTGCTGAATTTGCAATCAGTAGATATTTTGTAACAGAAATAGAGAAGTTTCTTCTAACTTTACTTTCTTTGGAGACAAACTATTTTGTTTCTTTCAATAGAAGTTGGTTATCTCCTAATATGACAAGTTTGGAGGCACACAATAAGAGGCATTTATGCTGATCGTAGTCCTAAGAAGAGATTTATCTCTCATAAGTTCATTGCTCTTGTTTTTTTCTGGTGTACAACACAAGTGCTGCAAGAACAGAATAAAACATCTTATATTCATGTTCTTTGTGAGATAGATATGATACTTTACTGTAAGATGCATAACATAGGAATTATCAAATACATAGCAAAAGAAGAAACATTTCCAATAACATATTTTAGGCAATTGAGCTAGGTCCTTGTGGCAAAGCCTTCAAGCTATTCCACAGTATTGTACAAAGTACTAGCTAATTTACAGCCTCTTGTTTAATGACAGGAGCAAATAGTTACCACACAGATCTCCCTGCTAAGCAATCTCTCCAAATTTTGATTTACGCTACTTCAAGGATCAGATTTCTGTTCAAAAGAAAAGTGATTTTAAATTAGAGGAAGGATCTGATAGAGACTGAACATCATCACCACTACAAGGAATGCTTTGTTTGCCATTCTACCAGGAGTTCTTAGGGACTTTCTACCACAAGCAAATAACACGATCTCATGTAAGCTCCTTTTCCCGTGAAAGGTTGGACCAGACTTTCCTGGTCCCCTCCAACCTGGGCTGGTCTGTGATTTTGTGACTCTGTGAACATCACAGTACAATTAATTGCACCATGTTTAGTATATGTTGAACACAAAATAAAGCTACTTACGTCTTTCTCTGGCTTCAGATTTGTGTGCCAGTCAGTTGTAAAATCTTTCTGTTACTTGATGGTCAAAAAGAGAATTAATTCCTTAAAAGGAACAGTTATCTTTAAGAGAAAGTACTAAGTGAAAACAACATGTTCTTTGGTGACTCTTCTTATCCAGTTTAAAAACTAAAGAATGTTTCTCTGCTCTATGTTTTTCGCATGTTTCATAACTTGTTTCTCCAGTTTCTTACCTCACTACAGAAGTAGGTACTGGGGGGAAAAAAGTGCATATAGATTTATTTGTTAACTGAATGAAGTTCCAACCTTCAAAAAGGTAGAGTTAGAAGGAAATATTTAACACAGGTTAGTAATAGAAATTATAGCTACTGAGAGATCCACATGATCCAGCTAGGCCTTAGTCATGTATCACTTTCCCATCCTCTATGGAATTTAATGGGAGAGTTGCTCCTTACTTGTTAGATCGACTGCTAATTCTTTTGAGTTTAGAAGATGTCCAGAACAGAAAAAAACTCACCTCCTGGTAGGCCTAAGTCACAGTGATTAAAAGCTGATACGTACACACTACAAGACTTGAAAGCAAGCCCTGTAGCTACTCTAATTATCAGAGCTTTCCGGGCATCAAACACCTGATGGTCCTGCATAAGAATTACGTGAACAAGGCAGAACTGCATCACTAAAGAACATTACTCTGAGTTGGGAATGCTTGCTGTTTAACATGTAGTATAATTAAGTGAAGTTCACCAAATGGATGAGCCAGAAACATGATGATCAGATTATCTGATGCCTGTGTGGTATACTGAACGCTCATCAATTTTCATGCAAGGAAAGAAAGTTCTTCCTATGCAACTCTGATCCAGGTTTATCTCTGTCCTTTTTTTCTTCATTTTATTCTCCCCCCAAAATGGGATTATTTCCTATATCGATCATTATATTATCTGAAATTAAAATTAATACTTTATGGACTTCATAAAGTCCATAATCCCCTGAGTAATCTGGTGGTCTTCTACAATGGAATGACTATGTTTGTGGATAAGGGAAGAACAACTGATATCGTCTATCTTGACTTCTGCAAGGCCTTTGACAAGATCCCACATAATGTCCTTATTGCTAAATTGGAGAGAGATGGGTTTGACAGATGGACTATTTGATGGACAAGGAACTGGCTGGAAAGCTGCATACGAAGAGTTGCAGTCAATAGCTCAGTGTCCAAATGGAGATCAGTAACAAATGGTCTCCCTCAGGGGACTGGGACTTACTTTTTAGTATCTTAATTAATCACAGACTGCGGAATTTAGTGCACTCTCAGTGTATGAATGAGACCAAACTGAGTGGTGCAGTTGATTCACTAGAGAGAAGTGATACCATCCAGAGGGACCTTGGTAGGCTGCAGGAGTGAACCTCAGGTTCAAGAAGGCCAAATACAAGGTCCTGAACCTGGGTCAGGGCAATCCTCAGTATCAGTACAGACTGACAGAATGGATTGAGAGCAGCCCTGAAGAGAAGGACTTGGGGATATTGGTGGCTGTAAAATTTCACATTAGCTGGCAATGTGTGCTTGCAGCCCAGAAAGCCTACGAGTCTGCAACACAAGAAGCATGGCCAGCAGGTTGAGGGAAACGATTTTGCCCCTCTACTCCGCTCTAATGAGACCCCATCTGCAGTACTGCAACCAGCTCCAAGATCCTGGACATGTTAGAGCAGGTTCAGAGGAGGACTATGAAAATGACCAGAAGGCTGTAACACCTCTCCTGTAAAGAAAGGCTGAGAGAGTTGTGGTTGTTCAGCCTGGAGAAGAGAAGGCCCCAGGGAGACCCTATCGTGGATTTTCAATCTATAAGAAAGATTGAGAAAAACTTTTTGTTTGGTGAGACACTGGAACAGGTTGCCCAGAGAAGTTGATGATGCCCCATCATTGGAAGCCATGAGCAAGGACATCTTTCATTAGATCAGGTTTCTCAAAGCAACCTGACCTAGAATGGTGGGGTTGGAATACATGAACTTTAAAGGTCCGTTCCATCCCAAACCATTCTATGATTCTATGATTCATAGTCCTACTGTATGTGTAAGCCACATATATGGGTTGTGCTAGTAACAAAGATGGTATGACTGCTTCAGACAGTATGAGCTGAAGCTTTTAGAGTTAAGTGGTGTCTATCCAGTCCTAACAAAGGTACAGGCAAAAGTAGTAATTATATATATGAACTCCTAGGGAACTGTTGAATTAACTGATAATTACTACATATGGTACCTTACCTGTAGACATCCACTATTTTTATTAATACCTTGACATTTTCATACTCCTGCCATTTCTGTTTATATCATCAGTTTTAAACACTTCAAAGTTATCTGCAAAACTAGTCTATAATTTGGGGTTTCAGAGTGAAATCCTGCATTCTATTCCCAGAAGATGAGGATTTTGCATTAGGATTATTTTGTTTAGAATCTTTCATCTCTGCTATGGCTGTGTTATCAAATTTCTTGTTATCTCCATGAGGTTTTTCTTGCATCAGCAGTCTCTTGATTTCCCCTTATTTCCCCACTGAATAATTTTTTTGAATTATTGTATTTAAAAATGTCATTTAGATGCAAACATCATACTAGGTACTTCACAGAAATCAGCTACAGACTTTCTTCTTAGCAGAGAGTGACTCTTCTTCAGATCAGGGATTTAGCTTGAGCAACTTGAAACCCATCTTTTAGCACACTTGGCATGGTTAGTATTCTTAAAAGAGAAATATCAGCAGTTGATTAGACTTACACAGCAATGTATCTGGACACGTACAAACACATTCTGTGAACCAGTTTTGGAAAAACATGTTGTGGATTCTGAAAGCCAGCTCATAGACCTAAGTCATCTTCTTTATTAAATGATATGGAATGTTAATAGGATGCATACATATATCATTCAATATCTAACTAGATTTCAGGGCAAAAGAGAAAAAAACTTTTAAATATCTAAGGAACTATACAGAAAAGGAATGCAGACAAACACACTCAGAGAGAATTTGTTTACTGCATCATTTCTCCAGTTTCATTTCTGAAGCACAGCTTAATTCCTTTGGATATACCTGAGGTAAACAGTGAAGATGCAATTATGTTGCTCAGCAAATAAGTACCATATGTCCTACTTCCTGAAAAGAACTAAGAATGTCACTTTTGCTACCTGACATTGCAGACCAAGACAGCTGCAACACCTAACATGCTTACACCAGGTTTACAGATCAGAAAGAGGAGGCAAATGAGCAACATAATTTATTAAATGTGCTATTTTAATTAGCAATTTAATTTTGTCCCCATTTCATTCCATAACCACGTTCTTAGCTTGAGCAGTTTTTGCCTTCCAACTACACTAGCCCTGACCCCTCATTACTTCCCCTATATACCCCCCTCAGCTGTACCTAAACAAAGGCTTGTAGGGTTAGTAAGGGTGACCAGAACAGGGGGTTCAACAGTGGATACAATTGGGCCGGGAGCATAAGAGGGCCAAAGGAAGTAGGAAAAGAAAAAAACAGGATGGACAGCTGATGCATAAGCTGGATTTGCTGTAGCAAAAATCATCCATGACCATATTACATATTCAATTACACCAGGAAAAAAACCCCAAAAAACCAAAACAAAACAAACAAAAAAAACCCTCCTAAATTTCCTTGAGACCTATTTGTATTACAGAATTGTTTAAATTATTTCAATGTGCTTTCCTCTGTTTATGAGTTAGGTACATATCTGAGGCTTTGCAGTCACATAAATAAGTGCAATGTACATACAAAATGCACCTCAGAAAATAGTGATATGGAATATATATATGGTTTGCATAAATGTAATCACTTCATAAAAACTAAAGTAGTGTGGAATTCATTCATTTTCGTCCTGATACTGACATCCAGAATCTACGTAGTGTTCCCTCTAGTACAAACTAAGCCTAAGAAATTGTAACTTCCCTGAATAAGCAGAAGCATCTAAGACTTGGTTGAATGGGCCTGACTGCTCTCATTGGTGCATTAACCATTCACCCTAAATAGCTTCATTAAGAAATGTAAAAAATCCAACACTTGGGTAACAGTAAGTTCAGAAACAGAATTCAGAAAACCTTCTGACATATGGCCCCTTCACACTCTATTCGTACAGCTAAAATGTAACAAATCTGAATAAGAATTGAACTTTCAAATAACTTTTTTTCTTACATATACTTAAAGACCTAAAGATGTTGCATGAAAACTCGTATTTGTATCTGTCAGGAATAGCTGAAATTTATGAGCAATCAAACACAAAGGAATGTGTTTCCAGGTTGGACTGGAATTAGAGGAAGACATAGGACTGAAATGTTCAGAACTAGAACTTCATACAGATATATTTAAAATACAGTACACCACAAATATAGGCTCAGCAAACAGAATACAGGTCTACCCTTACTCCACCAGGTGAAAATCCACAAAATAGGACACCTAGCCTGCCAGTTTCTGCCTTCCCTTATCAAAGTTCAAGGTCTCCTGGTCTGGTTCTTACAAAACCTGCTCCAAAATATTTTACCTCTGACAACTGGTGTGTAGTCATCTCACCTCCTGGTAAAATAATTTATTGTCTTACAGTTACTTACAATCTGTTGCTAGGGCATGAAAAATGGCACTTGCAGCCGGAAAACTCCAGGAACAGCTGGAATCCATAGGTGATTTCATGTTAAGTACTGTTTATTCTCATAACCAACATGAATGTGCACTTGCATTTGCAGTGCTTAAATGTGAACATGAATTGTGAGAAGATACACAGGGCCCCAGCTGGCATTCATATGAAGAGGAAGAAATGTGAAATAAAAGTACCAAAGAACAAGCTCTAGCTATATTCCTGCTGCCTCTGTCAGATCTGTGTTTGAGAGGCTCAAGATCAAGAAAAGAAAGGATGGAGAGCTGGTATATAAGTTACAAAACATATACATGGCTGAATTCTGATTCTAGAGTGCACTAAATGCAAAGCAGCCATAAAAAAGTGGATCAGCCTTATAAAGAGTGCTATAGAGGAGTCAGTGGTGGGTGGTTCACAAGGATACCAACCAGACACATAGCAGTGGGACAGAGGATCCTGTTGGCAGATGTAGACTTTTAGCTGGAGGCTTTGGATAAGGACTTCCTGGATAGTGTTCTCTGAAATATCTCTAGTTCTAGCACAGGGAGGTACAGACAGGCAGGCAGAAAGAAAGAATCCACTTGCATAAAAATAAATGGTTTAGGTTAAAAACCTGAAAGCTCTTCAAGAAATATGGAATCTGAAGAAAAACAAGTTAAGTTTTCTGGCACTTAGATTTTTTTAAGAAGTTTTAGAACTGAACAAAAAAAAAAAAAAAAAAAAAAAAAGAGGTCATTCATTCCTTACAAGGATTCTTAGAAAAAAAGATATAACAGCAGTAAATAAAATTTAGGCAAGAACCTAAAACCATTTCTGTTGCATTATGTGACAAAATCTTCATAGACTGAAATTCCTGGTTTAATTAGAAAGAATGTACTAGCAGTGTTACACATGAACCAAATTATAAAAGGAAGACTACGCTCTGAAAATTATGAAAAACCTTAAAAAAATTATTCAGAAAAACAAGAATAGTGTAAATCTTCAGTTAACCCTCCATAACCAAAGTGAACATGTGAAACATGGTGCACAAGATACACTTTAAAACACTTTTGATAACTATTTCTTGGAATAATTAGTGCATTCATGAGAGAGCAACTGACATCAATAACACCCTGGTTCAGAACAGAAGACTGAAATGGCAATATCCTATTCAGCAATTTCATATGTGAATAATGGGAGACATACAGCAGTGAAATCTGACATCCTTGTGGAGGATGCACCTTCTTTAAAAGGGGAATCCATACATACAGGATGACGAAAGTTAGAACAAAATAAAATTGCTGCTGACAGGATAAAACACTTCCAAGATTGGTTAAAATTGTCTTAGTAGATGCTTAAATTTAAAAATATAACACTAATCAGAAGGAAAGGAACGAAATATATGAGGAACATACACCAGGGAAAAAAAGAAATATATGGCTAAGTGGCGAAGAAAATAAATCCTAGAAACAAAAAAGTAATCCTTCCAAAAAGGAAGTTTTTGTGAAACAAAAGCACAGAAAAGTATAAAATGTCAACTTAAATATAAAACTGCAATGAGATAAGCTAAAATAGAAAAAACAAACAACCAAAACCAAACAAAAATAATACTTTAAGGAGAAACTAACTAGAACCATGAAAACTAATAATGACAATTTTCAAATACATCAGAAGAGGGAAACCTGCTAGAGAATTCGCATGGCTGACAGATGATAACCATAAAAGAAACATTCAACGAGGATAAGAAAAACAGCCAAATCAAATTTATTTTATGTCCTGTTCACTAAACAGCAGGGGTTAGAGAGTTTCCTAAACAAGGTTCATACACATTCCTCATAGGATGAGCTGAAGAATTGTGTCTAATAGAAATGTCAATATAAGAGATTTTGGACGAAATGGGTACAAGGAAGAGCAACAAATTTCCAGGATTGGATGGCATTGACCCAAAAATCTTGAAGAGACAAAATATGGAACTGATGAACTGCCACCTGTGGTGTGCAATTTACTCCTTGAATCAGCATCTGTATCTTAGGAAAGCAAAGTGCTAATCTAGTACTTACAGAAACAACCTTATTTTTATGAAAGGCTGTAGAATTCTGTATAGTTTATTTTGAAATAATTTTTATATACTGAAGGGTGTACCATATGTACCAAACATTATTATCTTTCACTTGAAAAAAAAAAAGGAAGAATCTTGCTTAATCTTTACAGTTCACAATTTCAAAACTGTCTGTGGTGGTTTGGGTGGATTCACCCT
>NW_010336395.1:204922-213140 GCF_000700745.2 Antrostomus carolinensis | reverse complement strand
ACAGCTCCCATCACAGCCCGGCTCTCCCACCGCAGCTCTTGGAAACTTTCCCTCTCTGACCTGTTAAACAAAACTCCCTGCTTTAGCACTGGCCCTTGGCGCTTTATCTCACTGCTGCGACAAAATGATCCCAAAAAAAGGGATAGAGACAATCCAGGAAAAGAAAAGGGAGCACGAGATTCCCACAAAAGCCACTGACCAATTATTTAAAAAATAAAATAAAATAAATATGTTTATATCACAGAATGGTGGGGGTTGGAAGGGACCTCAGGAGGTCATCCAGTCCAACCCCCCTGCCAAAGCAGGTTCACCTAGAGCAAGATGCACAGCACTGCATCCAGGAGGGTTTTAAATATCTCCAGAGAAGGAGACTTTTTAAAATTTTATTTTATATATACAGGACTTGTGACAGCCAAAGTGGTGGAAAAAAGAGCTCGGCAAGAGAAAAGGCACAAAAATTGAACTGTAAAAGCACTGCACTTCGGTGCAGTCATTTTCCCAACGCTGGGCGCTTACCCGGTCCCTCACAGCAGCTAACGCTCAAGTGTGGCTACCACGACTGCTCACCTTCAAGGAGCACAAGTGTTCCTCTCCATCCTGTCCTCACTTCCACGCATTATGAAAATCTGGAGAAAAGCCACAAAATTAAGTTAAACCAGTGTGAGTTTAGAATCAGATTTCCAAATATAGTCATTTTAAAGGGTGAACTGTTGTTCCTCCTAATAATGCATAAAATGTTGGGGTCATTCCTGTTTCCACTAAAGCCCTCATAAATACAAACATACAAATTGATGTCGAAATAGAAAGAGAATTATATATGTGTGTGTACATCCAGATTGTATTAAAGATAATAAATATGTATGCTCTCTCTGCACAAACACACATATTGGGGTAAGCACTGAAGCACACAAGAAAACATATTTATTTTTCAGTCATTTAAAGTAGCTGACGAGACCATAACTACCAGGCACTGTAAACTTGCACGGAAAAAGTTAAGATTATAATTTCAAGCAACTAAGATTGGACTGATCTTTTCAGAAAGGAAGCCAGACATCATGTCCCAGATATCAATGTGTCTTGTCTCTCAGGTAAATAACTGAGGAAAATAAACCAAACTGTGGTTTGGGGACTAATCTGAACGCGTGTGTGTGCCTCTCTGGTGGGGGCCACGGAACTGCCACGGTCTCAGAACACATTAATGCTTCAGGATGAGCTGTGAGGCTGGTCAATGCTGAAAAGCCATCCTCTCCCTAACATCGTATTTCATAAAAAACAAACCAAATGAATCCCTTCCTGAAGGTCTTTCAGCCTTACCTGCACCCATCTGTTAGTTCATAACAACTTCAAGAGTAAAGGCTGCTCTTAATTTCTGCGTCTGGTGCGAGGCAGAGGACACTGCTGGTATTGAAAAGAAAGTTGTGGTGAGAACGTACGGTGCAATGAAAGCTGAGTGGGGTCAGTAACGCTTTGTGTTATACTTTGCAAACTTCATCCCATCTTTTTACTCTGCTGCTTTTAGAAACAAATTGGCTTGTGCAGAAAAAGGAGGCAGTGATGGGAGGCTTGCCTAGATGGCACAGCGAAATTTATTAAGTTATACTAGTAAAGATTTCCGTCACAAGGAGGTCAGCTTCCAGTGTAAAGACACTATGTGAGCAGTTACCAGGCCCTGCAGATCATGTTTTATCTTCATAAATGAATGCGTCTCTACAGTAACCGTACATTTGTTTGCCTGTATGGAGCTCATTAACAGCTAGGTCATACTTGAAATCCTAGAGTTTACAGCATATGCACGGGAAATTATTTTTCAGATGATCTCTGGTCCTACTTCTCTGCAGACATTCAGAGCCACCCACACAGCCCACACCCCACCATTGTCCGGGCCATGTAATGCCTATCGATCGGTATTTCTAAACTACCCACGTCTATAAGCAGCTTTCCATTAAGCAACAGGACTGCTGTTGGTCTTCACCAACCTTAAAGGAATACCAGCAACACGTCTGAAACACATTTGTTCTTTTTATTCTCTGAAACAAAGCGAGGAAGAGACACACCTCCTTTCAGAAAAAAGAAAACCAAAACCATATCCCAAACAGCAGCACGCTGGTTATTAAGTGACTGCACAGATCAACACCAGTTATCTGAACCTGCTCTCCAAAACATGCTGTGTCCCCACCATGTCTATTAATTACACAGAAAAAAAGCCCTCAATTATTTGAAACCTCAGTTATCCAAAATTCTCCCCTTCTCCCCCATTACGCTCAGATAATTGAGGTTGTATGGAGCACGTTCGCAGCCAGTTAGAAGAGCAAGCATTATCTTTCAGCTGATACAACTATCAATAGCAAGTGTACAGCATATCCTACAAAGGCTTTATTGTGCATATGTAGGGAGATAGAGATGAGATATGGTTCCGGGAGGCAGTTTGTCTAGTGGTTACAGTACAGACTTGGGTGTCATGAGACCGGAGTTTTAATTACTACCTCTGCTACCGAATCTGTTACTCAGATAAACTGCTGTCTCTGCATGCCAGCATCCCACCCTGCAAGAAAAGGGCACTGTGAGAATTACCCACCTTTGATATCCTTAGATAAACAACTTTTTATGTATAACTGCTGAGTATTACTGTCCATTTAATTGCATTTTTAAAACTCTTTGGAAAGAAAGAACTGAAAAAAACCAGCCAAAAACATTTGAGAACCAGAACTTTGGAGACTTGCATGGAGTTCAGCAGAGCTGTGCTGATTTAAATCAAAGCAGACCTGGTGCTTTAAACGTAGTTTGCCAAATGTAATGTGACCAGTATGAACAAGCTGTACCTGTGCTAGGTACAAATTACCCAATACAGATTCATGCTTATTGCTGCAAAACCTTTATGCCTTACCACAAACTCATACCAGTACTTGATATTTGAACAAGAATAATACAGATTTCACCAAAGCAATAACCTGTTCATGCTCAATATGCTCTAACCGAAGTAATTTTGTTTAGAGAGTCCCAAAACTTTCCACACAGAGGACTCGGCATTAGCCTGCGTCCTCTCGGGTGAAGCCAAGCGATGTACAGCACACCACACGCCGTTACTGGGAAGGGCGCCAGACTCAAAAAGCACATCTTAAAATGTGGTACCATCAATGCCTACACCATGTAAAATGCACAAAGATAATACAACATAAAGGTCTGTGAATAATGATAAGCTTCCTGACTGCAGGTGAGGGACTACACAAAGCTGTAACTGCACATACAATACACCCGGACACAGTACAGACATATTTGTAATTGCCACCCACCAAACTCCTTTAGAGTAGGCAGAACACGACCCTGCGAGGTAAGGAGATGGCACCTGCCGCTCTGCTATCTTTCTGCTTTGTCTTATAAGTATCTGGAATTCTGTTTTAAGGCTTTTCCATGTGATGATTTCTGTAAATCACCCTTCTCGGCTGGAGTGCTGAGGTGGAAGGAAAAAATCCCGTGCTCACTTAAAGCCTTTTATTTCTCTTGTAACATGGACATCTTGGAGAGCAGATTAGCCAAAGGAGAAAAAAATAAAAAGCAAATGGTATTACTGGTGACCTAATCCTTCCTCTCAGAAAAAGAAAGGGGAAAGAAAGCCTCTTGTGATCTCCAAGGAGGAACTTGCCTTGTAAACTAGTCTCCTGTTTGAAACAGAAACAAGAATGTGAATCCTGATACAGAGAGGCTACCAAAGGCAGGGAACAGCTTAACAGAGCGGAGATTTTCCCTTTCAGTGCAACACAGGGTATTACACAGGTCCTGCCTACATTAGAAAAACAGGCAGCGAAAACTTAACAGGTTATAAGATCCTTTGGCCACAAAGGCATCCAAATGCGGTTATTTCTATACACTGGGCAGGAGTGTAATCTGTGTCCAAGTTTATAAACTGTGGGCTTGTAGTTCATTAAAAGGATTCTGTTACTGGCTCCTCTCTCTTCGGTTATTGTATCCAACCCCCGCGACATGCATTTACAGCCCTTTCAAACCTGCCCCTCTATAAAACCAGGAATGCTGCCCCTGCCCCCACCTCCCCTTAGGGAATGGGGGCAATCAGTGTTAAATTAACTAAATATTTGAAGAAGGGACCCATTTTTACTGGCAAACATTATTTGGAATAAAAGTTTGCACTTCCTCAAGTGCTTAGATAAAAGAGCACAAAGGCAGGCACGCTGGCTGCCACTGTCCTCCTCTTTTCAGGTAAGAAAACTGAGGTCTGCGGTAAGTCCATGGCAAAATTGAGAACAACGCCCCAAACCTCTTGATTTCAACCCCACTCAGCCCCCTTTGCTGCACCAGGACAGACAATTGGCCCATTGAGCCCAGTCTCCTCTCCAGCTTCAACCAGCTAAATCACTCCTAATAGCCAATTTACCAGACAAATTTAACTTCCTTTCCCTGCATGCAAACACCCATGGCCAGGCTGTGGCTCCTTCCATTTTTCATTGTCCAGAAATACTCAGAGGGGTGAGTTTTTTGCAGTTTCTTTAAGCTTCTTGTTCCATTCTTGAGCAACACTGCAGATGCGCTCAGAGCACCGCAGTGGCATCACTTCTGTTCCCCCCAAGCAGAGCACCCGAGCGCCGCTGGTCCCAACACACAGACACAACTGTCTTGGAAAGCTTCCAAGAAGACTCACATGTTTATGTGCTTTTTTTTTTACTCTCCAGGAGCATAAACACCAGTGAAAACCTGAACGGTGGGGAACATATGCGAATAATGTCATTGTGGCAACAGCTAACTCATTTTTTAAATTCCAGGTAATATCTTTAGACTTCTCTTTTGGCATCATTCCCCAGCTCCTATCCAAGTATCCAATGTCCATTGCTTCCTAAACATGGTGGCAGATGCCATTCTGATAGGAAACCATAAATTCCTTCCTGACCCAGCAGATTACGTCATGCCTCTGAAATGCAAGATCAAATCCAATCCAGCTACCTGTCCAACTCCAGACTGCCTATCAATTAGCATTAGACACTAATTTGATTAAATCAGTATGTTGAAATCTTATTTGATTCCACCTAAGGAGTATAATTCCCCTCGTGTGTTCTCTGTAACCCACTGATTTTCCAATGGAATGGGAAACACAGGTTGGGATTTGGAGACTATTTCTTCTACTTGTTAACATATGAGCTTAAAACCACAGTAAAAAATAAATCCATGCAAGTTGGTAGAATGAGACTTGCCAGTTTAAGAGAAAATGGCTTTTTAGAGAATAACCCAGATGGGGGAAAGAAAAGTATACATTTAACTCTGAAAACGTGAAGTGTTCTTTGAGGGAAAACGAATACATTTTAGCCTTAAAGGGATCACAGACTGCAATTATATAATTCTTGTCAACTGATGTTAAAGATAGGCTGGAAAGAATGTATGCTGAGGCCCTGCAATAAAACGAGCTCCTTTACTCCTTTCAAATGTTTGCAAGCCTTGGAGGTTATCCAAAGGTCGAATACAGGAAAAGTCTTGGTGAACAGAAAACATAATCATGAGCTTTTTTAATATGGGCTCTTTTTGTAATAAAATAAAATTATTGTAAGGGAAGGGAGGGCGGGCTCTGTCTCCTCAGATCTAAGGCCAGGGGGGCTGAGTTTTAATCAGACGCTGCTGTTCTCCCCTCCTCTCTCCTCCTCCCCAGCCTGTCACTACATGGAGGAGAAGCCAGTGGAGGTGCACCAGGTGCTGGATGTGCTGCAGAGGTGCAAAGACACAAGCCTGGCACTGAAACCCTTTGATTTTGCTGCAATACAAGGACACATTTCCCAAAAGGGAGATGGAGATCTTCCTCACCAGCCAGCCTAGCACAGGATAGCAGCAGATCCCCAACACCCTCTGTTCTGTTGTATCAGGACATCGTGCAGAGAACAGCTCCATATGATGTTGTAGCTGCTACCAATGTGCTGCCACTTCTGGGGTGCACCAGAACAAGTGCTGTGTTTCCCACAGAAACACCACTGGAAGCTGGAAATAAGGTATGTGGAGAATATCACATCCAGTTGGAACTACACAGGAGTTTAGAGATGAGTTGTCAATACTCATATGAATTTTGGGACAGAATCTAGGGCTGCAATCTTTACTCTTTCCAAAAGTGCTGTGGCTTCACTCATGACCATTTGTGGTCAGGGAGCTGTTTTCTGTTTCACCTAGAGTACTTGGTGGCATTGCCTAGACACTCCACCTGGGGTGCAGGAACAAATCACACACATGGGCACTCACATTGCCACCTCCATTTCATCCAGAAATTTTCTATCCAACTACAGATTTGACCCCATCTCCCCAGGCTGCTAAACTCAAGCCTGGAGTAGCAAACCGTGAAGTATTTGGAAGGAATTCATGAAGCAGCCATTTGCTGAAGGCATCAGGGTGCTTCCGAGTTGTGACCAACCTTCATAGGAAACCTGTGAGAGACACACGAAGACTGGCTTTGTTCTAATCCCACACTCTCTGTAACACTTTATCACCATTTACCTCTTACTGTGATTGCCCTCATCATCCCACTCTTACTACAACACAGACTTACCTTTACCTCATAGGCTGAGAAAACAATCTTAGAACAAACAATACTTTTTCCTCTCAAAAATCAGATGCTTGTTTTAATGATCAATCTGCTCTGTCTGGAGAACGTCATTCAAGCTGACAAGTCCACGGATATTCTGAAGATGTTGTTTCCCACTTCTTGAATTTCTCATGGACTTTTTCTGTTCCGCATTTTGCCATTATCAATCTGGATAGAGAGACATTCCCATCATTCCTTGCTCCAGATGAATAAGCAGGATTAGGAAAAAAAAGAAGAAAAAAGATCATACCTACCACTCCCATCTAGGCCAGAAACACATGTCAGAGCTGGAGCAAGTTGGATAGACTGCTGGTAAAGGAAGCTGCTCTGGATGTGAAACTAATTCACATTACCTGTGCTCCCACAGACCAACTCTTGGCCTACAGGCATGAAAACTTGACCCCATATTTAGACTATTTCTTTTTTATATCATTTCACGCCAGTACTATGTTTTCCAACATAAAGAGCGCACTTTGCTCTCCCTCATCTTTGAGAAAGAGGTGCAGAGCTGCCATTTCACAAAACCAGGAGACAAAGGCCTTCAAAAGACCATGAACACTACTGTGCACAGAATATGGCATATCTTTATTTTTAACAGTATGGGCAGTCACAAAAGAGATGCAACAGCTCTTACAGCATTCCAGGAGCGGTCACAGTGTCAGGGTACCAGCCCCCCATTAGGTATGAGCCAAAACACCACTTCTTCATTTCATTTCATTTCACCTCTCCTTCTTTCACCCAGGCCTCCTCCTCGTGCTGACTAGCGTTCCTCGGCTTTAGCCAGGTGCTCCTCCTCTTCTCTTTGAGCTGAAAAGCCAAGAGAATAAATACGTGAGCACTGCAAATGTCACTAGAAAGTAAGCTGCTGATATTTAAAAATAAAGTTCCCTACTCACAGGCTAATTCAGGGAATTGTTTTGGCACGTGCCTAAATCCAGCTGATCTCAACAAGACAAAATAAACCATACCAAAACTCAAACGCACATTGCAAAGCCCTTCCTGAGTGAAGCTACTTGCCCAAACTGGGGGATAAGTTAGAAGATGTGCTACAGAAATGCCATGTACTCAGGACAGCTATGGGGCCCAGGAAACTGCAACAGCAACAAGCTGACCCTGAAAACCAAAATGAAATCAGAGCCCAGGAGATGAGATACAGATTTTTCCGCAAGCAGAAGGTGGATGCTCAGTGGTGTTCCAGGCAGGCAGCTTTTCAAACAAGCTCCACACATGGGAAAAAACATGTCCAAAGGCCTCACACCCAACAGGGAGCTGCTGGGTGCTGAACACATCTGAAAATCTGGTGCTCAGAGTGGGCACTGAGCCCTGGCAAATCCAACTCCCAGCCCTGCTGAAAATCTGTCACCACATCGTCAATGTTAAAAGACAGGTTTTTCAAATGGGAAAAGTGCGTTTATCACCCTCAGCAAACTCACGAACAACACAAGACATAATTGCTCAAATGTCAAATAAAAATTCTTGACTGAGTAAACACCACGCGTGGACCTTTTTTGATCCCCAAATATGAATGTTTTAGAACAGGATGAGCATGTGGCCAGCGGGGCTGTAATGGAGAGTGCTTTGTATCCTTAACTATACCAGGCGTGATAAAGTGCCCACTATCATGAAAAAAACTCATCTGAAAGGCAGAGGGAA
>NW_010336395.1:183213-204887 GCF_000700745.2 Antrostomus carolinensis | reverse complement strand
AGGGATTTTTTTTTTTTTATTGCTTTCAATTTTTCCAAAATAAAGTTCTCTCCCATAGCTCGAGGCTAAGCAGAAATATGGTCCTACCCACCTGAGTCATTCAGAGAGCAAGGC
The DNA here is from genome assembly GCF_000700745.2 of Antrostomus carolinensis. Taxonomy (NCBI): domain Eukaryota; kingdom Metazoa; phylum Chordata; class Aves; order Caprimulgiformes; family Caprimulgidae; genus Antrostomus; species Antrostomus carolinensis. The sequence continues at coordinate 204,773 of NW_010336395.1, read as the reverse complement.
TGAAAGGCCAGGCTTAGCCTTGGTGCTAGAGCTGCAGCCTCCAATACCATCTGTGATCCTAGCCAAGGGGAACAAGCACCCCCAGCCCCTCCACCCCAGTGGGAACCCAAGGCTGCGGGGGGGCTGTACCTCAGCTATTGCTGACTGCAACACCTTGGTTACTTCTGATTTTGCAATCCTTTCTGCTGCCCGGGCAAATGCTTCAGCAGCAATTTCTGCCTCTGGGTTTTCTGATGCTTCCACCACTATGGCTGCTGCTCCTTCAGGGGTGACCACCTTTCCACCTAGACCTGCTCCCTCTTGGTTTTCCACCTCCCTTGTTGCCACTGCTTTTTCTGCTGCTTCCACCTCAGCTCGTGATGCTGTTGCTTCCTCTGGTGCTGTGACAGACAGTGCTTCCATCTCCCCTGCAAGGTCACCAGTGGCCAGGGTTGCAGCAGGTCCCTTCCCAGGGGACAGCACAGGCTGTTGGAGAGCTGGCCTGGATCCTGTTGGTAGAAATGGAATGTGAAGCAGCACAAGAAAACACAAGTGCATTTCCTAGCATCACTGCAAGAGAACCAGGGACAGGTCCCGGCGCAGGAGGAGCCAGCAAGGACTGCTTTTCAACAGACTCTTTTTCTGTAGAGACACAGAGTGAGAGGCCGGGATGCAGAGCATCGTTATGGTAGCACAGCTTTGACTCTCACATCCCATCCCAGTTCTCCTGTGGGCAGCAGCCACTTTCGCAGGCTGAACCAAGGCCAAGCACACAACTGCATTCCAAAACATCTTCAGTGCCTTGTATCAGGTGGTTTGTGTAGCATTCAGAGACAAAGAGGAGAATAAAGGGAAGGATGGCTCTTTTCCAAGATCTGTTTGCTTAATATCCCAAGGAAAAAAATGTTTTTGCTACAGAGAAAACAGAGTATGAATTCCAGGGAAAGTACAAGTCAAATGTATTTTTCTTTTTTCTTTTCCCCCCCAAACTGTCATACCCTAGTGAGCCTCCTGCAAGGTTCCAAAGGACATCCCCACAGGCAGGGAAGAGCAGGCTCAAGTCAGACTGAGTGGCTGCCTTCTTCCAAAGCTTCTGCCAATGCATCTCACTTCTGACCTGCAACATCCTTACTGCTGCAGTCTGTGCTTCCATACACACCTAGGCTGTTGTGCTTCAAAATCTCTGCTGCTACACTAAGTTTTAAATTGGCATGTGCCTCCCAATACCATGGGAGGACCATCAGCTCAGGTGAAATTTTGATAAACAAATTATCATTTCTGGTAAATCCACAAGGGACATTGTTAGAGCGGATCCATAACATTGTCTATTTTATATAATATATATATATAAAAATCAACTTTTGTATTAGAAAGATCCACTGCCAAAGATAGCTCTGCTGTCAGGTGAAAATATAGGTTGCAGTGAAGTTAATGAGCAGTTTCTATAACAAACTTTGAGAGGAGTCATACCACAGATGTTACTCTTCTTTAGTAATATCTACTCCAGCCCAGATATCAGGACAAGTCAGAGGAGATACTGGATAGAGTAAGTTGTATGAATTCAGAGAATGAGTTCAGGAGTCAGAAAGAGCCATTGAGTCTGCCCATGCCCACTAGCTTGGGGGAAAAAAAACCCCAAAACACCACCGTTTGATTAATTATCCTGTGTTTTGTCCCTTCTCTTCCATGGAGATCAGTGCAGGTACTGGATTAACACGACTAAATTTTGGGCGTATGACTACACAGCAATACAAAGGGATTCCTGTAGCATTGAGGCATCTTCACGCTCACTGTAACCCCACCAGCACAACACCAGGGTTTGGCACAGCTCACAAAACCCCTGCACACCTCCACGGGCAGTCCCAAGAAAAGGACAAGTAACACTTGTCAGATGTGCTGAGCAACTGTGATCAGTGGGGGACTCTGATGCAAGCACAGGGAGCATACTGGCTGTTCCCAGCTCACACATGCTGCACAAACCACTAGCAGGGAACTGGGGCAGGCCTGATGAAATAGTGATGACACTGCTATTCAATGTTATTTAGCATCAGTCATTGAAAAAGAGGAGGAAAAATAAGGTGGAAAGCTTTGAAAGGATAGGATAGAATAAACAAGAGTTGCCGGGGTAGGAAAAAGCGGAAAAGGGGAGAGAAAAAAAGGGAAAATGAGAGCTGAGAATGTAAAGGGGAAAAACTGGAGAAGGGGAAAAACTGGAGAAGGGGAAAAACTGGAGAAGGGGAAAAACTGGAGAAGGGGAAAAACTGGAGAAGGGGAAAAACTGGAGAAGGGGAATGGAGAAGGGGAAAAACTGGAGAAGGGGAAAGCAGGCTGATCACCACTGCTATGAGAAGGAGGGTTGTGGCCAGCTACACAGAGAGAAGACCAAGGGTCGACAGCCACCTGGAGCACCCTGCCACACATACCTACATCCTCACGGACACAAGTCAGTCACTTGCTCATTCCACTGAACAAGCTACCTGCATATCTGCTTCATTAAATAGTAACCCTGTAGGTCTGCTGACAAGAACATACTTCTCTCTCCTTTGGTAATTAGCCCTGAAGGCTGGTCACGCTCACTGGCCATGAAACACTGCAACAAGCAGCCTTTTCATGCCACAAGCTTTACCTTTGTCCCTGTCTGTTCCCATCAGCCTGGTAAAGGCAGGCACGATGCCTGCCTGACACCAGTGCTCTTCGTCCGCATTCGTGCTCTCTCCCTGCTGAGACAGGCACGGACGTCTCTCAACAGGACAGATATGAGCTCGCTGGGACAGTTGGCTGGTGACCACAGAAACTGGGAACTTTCAGCCTCTTCCTTCTGCTTGGGAAAAAACAAGGGCAGACTCAGGATTGGCAATTTGCTGCCAGTTAGCTGGAGACAGCAGCAATTCGATATGCTGGGAAGAGGAAGGGTCTTACAAAGCTCCAGAGATACAGGAGAGGAAGCACAGGGTTTGTGTAAGGAGTTGGACAGGAATTGATGGTTCAGCCCTTCTGCAGAAGGCTCAGCACACTGCTCAGCAAACCTCATCCCAGGGCTGAGCAGCTTTCTCTCACTTATGCCACCGAGGGCAGGACTTCTCTACCCACTGCACATGCCAGTTATGACAAGGCTCTGGCCCCATTTAGTGATATAGTCATAAAAGCAATAAAAGATCCAAATCTATTCTAACAAATATAAAATGCCTCCTGAAGTTCCTGCAATGTGGGCTGAGTTAAGCTAAAGCTGACGTGAACTCAGTGTAAAAGATTAAAATGGGTTTTTTAAAAAAATTACTCTCCTTGTCAAAAAACAATGGAGGCAGGTTAGTAACACTTACTCCTTTCAAAGACCTTAGAAGCCTGAAAAGAAGCATGAATAGCCCAAAGCTCTAGCTTTATGATCACATTTCCCCTCCAAAATATTTTGGAGATAAATTCCAGGCACCTCAGCAAGGAAAGCAGTGCCAAGATTAAAGACAGGCATATTCCAAGTAATTCTGGGCAGTCTGCTCCAGCAGTGAGACCATGGACCTGGGAATGAACCTTCAGCTGTGCTCAGACTTGAGATGTGACCTTGAGTAAGTCCCACCTGCCTCTCTGGCCGGCGGTCCCTCAACTGTAATACTCCACAGTGACGATGATTGAGGATTAGCAAAGGTTATTCTTTATTTTATGGTGTCTGAGGTCTGGTCACTGCAAGTACGATTTTTCAAGAAGCTTACTGTCTGCGTGGTTTTTGTGTATGCACATATTAGCATTTTGACCCTCCACATCTGCACAGGGGCCAATTTAACCTCATAACCTCCAATTTAAGCTCAAATTGCCTCTAAACCACCAGAATATTACCCTGCCATCCCCAAGAGAGCAGGCTGGCAGGCTTTTGGATCAAGCCACCTCTCAGCTGCAGCACATTGTCCAAGTCCACCACCTCCCTGCCTGGATCATTCCAGTGCCAGGTCTGCACACTGAGAGCATTCCCAACTTGACCTACCTTTTCTGAGCACTCTCATACTTTGCTCAAGAATGTGCCATTTAGGTGCCTCCTGGTTGCAGTACAAGTCTTGCCTCCTTCCATCAGAGCCCAGGCTGAGGTCCATTTTGTGCTCTGCAGCAATTTTGTTCACTCAGGGAAGTGGTTTGCAAAGCCCCTTGTTAAAATCTCTCCCACTACTTGGCAGTCATGTAGTTTGCCCCCAGCCCATTTGTTTATGTCTGACTAATGTTCATTGCTTCAAAATGAGTCTGAAGCTAATGCTGTGTCTCCCAATTAAATGTTTGATGGAATGACATCAAAACCAAAACAGACAGAAAAAACGATTTCCCTTTGATAGGCTGACCACATTGTACAAAACTCACTATTATAAGACTCCAGTTGCTTAGAATTTTGCCAGACTTTAATCTTTTGAATTAAAGCTTTCTACGCTGGTTGCCTGCCCTGTCTGGAATTCAGGGTGAAAATAATGGCTAATGCATTTCATCCACTACAGGAAAACTTTTTACCCAAGTTAAAAACAAAACCAAAACAACCAACAAACAACTGATATCTCTTGCAAGCATTTGGTTGAAGTCTCAGTGCTATAGTTTGGAGCACTGCTTTAAAATTTGGCAGCAAGGTCACAATGGTGCTAGGGAACAATTTTTTACAAGGAGAGTAACACACCTTTGGCCAAGATCTGTGCCCCTGAAAAATCAGTTTGCACTCACTCTATATTGTGATTTCATCATAGAATGGTTTGGGTTGGAAGCGACCTTAAAGCTCATCCAGTTCCAACCCCCCTGCCATCAGCAGGGACACCTTCCACTAGACCAGGTTGCTCAGAGCCTCATCCAGCCTGGCCTTGAACACTTCCAGGGAGGAGCAGCCACAGCTTCTCTTGGCAACCTGTTCCAGTGTCTGACCACCCTCAGAGCAAAGAATTTCTTCCTAATATCTCATCTAAATTTGTGATAGTTTGTCAGTGAAAATATTTTTCAAAGTCCTGACTTCACAATCTGAATATTCTTTTCGTGCAGTTTTGGTTTTCTTTAATGTAATCTATAAAAATAGCCAGTGACCTTTAGTGACATCTAAACAGGCTCCTGATTTCCTTCCACGGTTTGAAGACTTAAACAGCGGCCCCAAATAAATGGCTCAATACTACACACATGTACTTGATGCCTGGGAAATTGTTTTTTTGGAAAAATGAGATTCACACAGTTCACCACACACGTGGTGGATCGAGGCAATTTGGGGATTCAGGCATGAAAGGCCCAAGATGCAGCAAGGCAACGTCACCCCCAGCCACTGCTCCACACGCCAAGCAATGCGAGGATGCCCACAAATTTTGGCTGAAAGACAACATGGGGAAAAAAAGGTTCTGGGTTGCCAGGGTGGGTACCCTCACCAAGCTCTTGGCATAACGCTTCCCATGCATCAAGCCTCACAACTTCTTAGCACAGGCTGCTAAAAACCTTTCAGCGTGGTAGAGTGAAGGATTTGTGCTTCCAAACCAGTATATTCCTATAGGTAGAGCAGGAGCATTAAATTACCCTTGTTCTTAAAGGAGGAGGGAAATTTCAGAATCCTATTAGGCAATGTTCACCTGAAACCAACTTTTAACATACGTCCTGTAACCTCAGCCAGAAAGAAACCCTCAACAGCTCAGCTGGTGGAACTGTTGCCTTTAGACCACAAGCAACATGTTTGAAACCTGAGAGAGGAAATATACAGGTTTCTGAATAAATCAGGATTCTGGAAGCAGGGTCGACCTCCTGGCTGACAGTCACACTATGACAACTGCCAGTGTTCAAGGAAAGCAAACAGTTTGCAAGTGAGTTATGTTGTCACTCTGAAACCCCTGTCTCCTAAGAACTTCTTTTCTATATACCTGCCAAAGCTGCTATTTACCCGCCATAGTGCTTGGGTCATTAAACAATACTGATGGCAATGCCCGGAGAACTCCAAGCACCTATTGTAGTATCACTGAATTCCTCCTTTGATCACCATGGTCAGAAATATCTGATTTTTATCACTCTTTAATAGCTCCCAATCAGCTTTAAGAAGTTACCACAATGCTCATGGTAGAACCTTTGCCAGACCAGGGTAATCATTGACAAAACCAGAACAGCAGATCTCATTAGCTTAGTGTTGTCAGTCATATGTGACCTTCTCCATGGACTTGCTACTCCAGGGACAGGGTTTCAGCTTCCATGTTGAAGAATACTACTCTGCCTGTGTCAGAGCAGAAAAGGCTGCAAAGGTAAAAGCCATTTTCCGAGCTTTCTGCAAAAGCCTGCAGAGATTAAAAGGGAAGAAAATTTGAAGCACATTTGAATCGTTTCTGGAGGACACACACTCCTAAGCATAAAATAGGAGCTTTCACATTCATGTGTTGCTATTAGATCATTTAAGAGAAACACCTTCCCAGACCTAAGACACAGAAAGACTCTCCTTGTAAAATTCTGCCACCCTTCATCTGTGTCCCAGACGATGCTTACAAATAATCTAGCGATACTGCGTAGTCACTGTTATGACCCAGGGATACCAGTACTCACTATCTTCCCCCCACTGAGATGGCCTAATTGACACCAAGCAGCTGCTTATTCAGCATGTGCTTAGCATTGGGAGCTTCTGTTTCAGACTTGAAGGGTTCATATGCCTCAAAGTTTGCCTAAGCTCTCCAGCCATACTAGTTTGTCTAATCAGACATTATCTCTGCCTATAAGCTTTGTGCAGCAGTAATCGAGCTCTATCTTGTCTGATTCCAAAATTTGTTGGTTGAAAGGAAATGAAAACTCCAAGCTCTGATGAATGCTTCTGAAAACAAATTGTTCAAAAGAAAGTAATCTTTTTATAAGTTTATAAAACCCCAATAAATTGTAGAATTTAATATTACTTTACAAATTTCTGTTTTCTGTGTGCTGATATGTTGCTCTCAAGAGGCTTTCATAATCTTGAAAACTCCTAAGAAACTCTCAAGAACCAAAAACACTGGAAGTGAGTTTTAGGACCAAGACCTCATGGATTTGTCTAGGTGAGGGAGACACATCAACACCCATGACAGCTTGTTTCAGCGAAAACAAAAAAGGGTATCCTTGGCTTTGGATGCATTCTGTAAAACTAGTGATGATTATAACTCAGTTGCAACATATTTAATGAATCACAATGAGCAGCTGACAGGTCACTTCAGCAGAGGAAAGATCAAATTTGCAACAGCCATTTGAAGAGGGAGTATTTCTAGGTAATCATAAGTTACATAATTACATGATTGATGCCCTAGTTTGTAGGTAGTCAAAACCTAGTAATAATACATATAATAACCCATCTAATCCAACTCTTTAATGTGTAGTTATAACCCCATGTTCAGATAAGAATTTCTCTCTTTATTACCTAACTGGTGACGTATGCTCTGGGAATTTTTGGATTGGCACTAGAGCACCAAGTGTTATCTAGAGGCCATACGGTGGATTTGAGGGGCAGCTGCATGGTGTATCTGCCAACTCAGGTGACTTTCTAAAGGGTTAAAGGATAATTGGAATGTACAAGACTTGCACATTCCTGAGGAGTGAGAAAAAAGGAAAAAATCACACACCTCTGAAGGGAGCACTTTGAGTAGGCAGGTTGGTATAAGCAACCTCAGAAAGGCAAAGCAAAAACCAAAGAGTGTGTTCACTTTACCTAAGACAGAAGCTGTGTATTCTGCTGGAGTGTTGGTTTCCTGTCTCCAACATGTGCGCAATTTCATGTTCCTCAGTTACAGATCACAAACCCATTAGTCCAGTTACTTCATCTTGCATAGTTTATGAAATCGTAAGGACTTTCATTCTCTGGTGCATTTTGGGAATTTTGCAGACTTTTAGTTCTCCTACGCAACCAGATGATTAAGCTTAATTCCCTTAGAAGAAAATCTTTATTTAATACTTAAACAAAAACACTGAGCTCAAAAACCATTAAAGAGTTATTTAATGACCATTATGGCAGTACGAGAGCCAGATGCAAGCTGCTCTGTGCTGTCCAAGCTCAGCTTCCCAGGAGCGATGCTCTGCCTGACATAAAACCCTTCCAGCAACACGGCCAACAGCACAGAGTAGCTCCACAACATTTGTTCACTGGAGGTCGAGTCCTCGACCCAACGTACAGCCAGCGAGAACATCCATCTCCTCTTGCTCTGGGTGGGACAGAGGGACCGAAACTCCCCTTCATTAACTCCTTAACAAAAGCAGCCTTCTGTTACATCAGCCACTAAATTGCATCAGCCGCTCATCAAATCAAACTGCAGTTGCTCCCAGAGCTGATTTTGGGCTCTGTCTCATTCCACTGAGGCCACTGGGCATCTTGTTAAGTAGCAAACGGGGAAAGACCTTGGACCATACACTGTACAGCAGCAAAGTACATAGAGCACACGCACAAAGAAAGAATAACTGAAGCTTTGATTTTGGGCTCTGTCTCATTCCACTGAGGACACTGGGCATCTTGTTAAGTAGCAAATGGGGAAAGACCTTGGACTGTAAGGAAAGACCTGGACCTTTGCTGCACTGTACAGCAGCAAAGTACATATAGCACACGCACAAAGAAAGAATAATTGAAGCTTTTCCAGAAAGCAGTTGTCTCAGGGTTAGAAAGCAACATCTGTTTACTAGTTAGCCAATTAAATAATTTAGGACTAATAAAGAATAGACACCCATTCTGTTGGAAAAACCTTTACGAATCAATAATATATGGATGTACCAAGCTTTTCATTCAGTGAGCACTAATTACTGAAAAACCCACAGAAGCAAGTAGCCAGACCATTCTCAGAGGGACATCTGAAAAGCTCTCCTCTAATCAACATGCTGCATCAGAGCAGTTGGATTGAAAAACTTCAAGCAAATCCCTACTGGATTCTTAAAGGAAGCTCTAATCCGATCCTATGGTCTACTGAGAAATTATGTTTTTGAAGGAAAAGGATCTGTCTTCCATCACAGAAGTTTCCTCCAGCATCTGAGCTGAGCCAAGTGCAAATGAAACCTTGAACCTATGCCCAGCGTGATCATCAAGAATTGAAACTTTTGAATAAGGACAATATAAAAGGTGCCAATAAAAATTTCTTTACTGCAAGCCCTGTTCTGATGCATAAATCTCTCCCCACTTCCCTTCCAACCCAGCTAAAACCTGGGCTGTGCCAAATCCCCAGGGAGACCCCACTCACAGTACTTCTGACATAAGCCAGGGAACAGTTGAAATTACAAAGACAGTTCTCATGAGAATCTCAGATCAAAGAAACCCACCTCCATTTGCATGAACTTTTAGATAAACATCCAAAAAAAGTTTAAAGTTCACTGAAGGACTGACCCTTTTCTGAAGTCACCCTCACACAAATCCTGCATTTGCCATTTGTCTTTATGGGTGGTAAGGTCTTTAGGGCAGGCACCAGGACTTCCTATGCATTAGTAAAGTGCCAGCATCATCAGCCTCTGCTTCTAAACGGAGCCTGTGTGTCCTGCCACAGTGTAAATAATATTCGTAACCCATCCAGCTCTAATACATGACTTCATGGTGACTCTCCCCTCATCTATCCATGCTACTCTGGGTTACTGAGGTCAAATTTAATGGGGTTTAACAGGTGAAAGCAAATCATACACGGTACGTCCAAACGATCAGAGACTGGGAAACAAGACACATGACATATGGTCAGGTCATATCAGAACAAAATTGGATAATGTGTAACACAACTCATCTATGTGTGTCTTGTTCCCCCTTTGCTTTAACCACCGGATGTTCTCCATTCAACTACCCGCTACCTTCCCTGAGATTTAAATTAGATTCAAAGTACTCCCAGAGACATGATTGCAGCACAGAAAGGTCATAGGAGAAATACACTTTCGCATGGGATGTATCCTGTGTCTGGGAAAAGATATAAAAATAAAAAGAACTAAAAATCCTGTGATGACAAGCTAAGTTCAGGCACCCTAACTAAGAGCTCAGAATCTCACTCTTTTCCTTGTATTAAAGTGAGCAGCTTCACAAAGACTCAAACCATAGATTATCTTCAGGGTTATTGTGATGTGACTATGAAGCTTTCACGTCAGGCTGCTAGTGGGGAGAAAAAAAGGAAAAAAAAAAAGCTTTCTGAATCAGGCCCTTATCATTTATACCACATTACAATCCAAAATGAAAAATGACTTGCTCCAGATTTGATAGAATAAAGCATCTTGAGATGCCATAGAAGCACCCAATTTTCAATAAAGACATTAAACCTAAGCTTCAAAAAAGGGAATAATTACATCGTTTTTTGCTTTGAGTTTTAATGTTAAAAGTGTCAATTTATAAAACTAGGTGAACAACCACAATTCCTAAGCAGACTGCAGCTAATTAGACCCCTTTTGATCTTTTATTTTGCCTAGAAGCTTATTTAACAACTTTACACCAAACTCAAGGTTTTGACACACTAGCGGACTGGGGGAGGGGGGAAGATTGCAGAAAGGAAAAATGCTCTCTGCTGCTTGCTAAGGTACGAGGCTGGTCACTTCCCCAAGCACACGTGCTGTCAGCAAACCTGCGAAACACTTTCTAGTGACGAGGAGGACTGCCTCGTGTTTGAGCCGTCTGGATGGAGACATGACAGAGAACAAAACAAGAACTAAATCAAAGTACAAATAGAGTTGTTACTAATGCTCCAGCTTAACGTACACAATTTGTGAGCATGAATTACTGCTTTAGGTGAAGGATGACAACATCATGTCTCCAGAGCAATGGGATGGACTGCCTTTAACTGCCGCTGCAAATAAACTGAGCACTGGCTTTGCAGCGTTCCTCAAAATGACCGTGCAGTGCAGAGAGAAGAGAACGGGGCAGCTCCTGCCTGAGCAGCATCCACGTGCAATGCAGAGGGTTGTCCAACAGGATCTGGTGGGAGGGGACAGGCAGAGCTGGTCAAGGAAGCAGAGCCTATACCGTGCTATGCTGCATCAAAATAAATCTTCTGAGTGAGTTGCTTCCATCCTGGTACAGTGGAAGGGACTAGACAATTTCTCCGGGTCCCTTCCAGCCCTCCTTCTCATGAAGGACTGACATTGAAATAACTGTGAGAGCCAGATGACAGAGAAGCCACTAGGCCTTTGACATTTGTAATTTATGTGACCATATCACAAGATCCCTCTCCTTTCTTGCCTGGCACATGCACGACCTCAGTTTATCCATGGAGAATGGAGAAGGCCCATATCCTTCCACTGGGAAGCAGCGGAAAGACTGGCACAGAGCCCTTTGAGCTCCTGGAACAAAATGGTTTAGAGACAGCAGTGATGCTGCACAAGGGTTGAGAAACAGCCAACGGCAAACAGAAAGAGCCAAGAGGTGAGCCAAACCCTCTCCCCTTCTTTCCTCCAGGGCAAAAGAGCTGGTACTAACATCGGCCCCCCACAACACAACAGCAAGACCATTCCCACTGTGGATAATCCCCATCCTGCCTGGGCATCCCAGTAGGTCTCTGCACTCTTTGGCAGAAGGTGATGGTTTTGCAGCATCCACCTACATTGCAGTATCCCTCTCACTCCCTTGGGGTGAGGGATAGCCCTGACAGTGGGAAGTCAGGCTAGGAAGCAGGGCATGGAGAAGGAAGAGTGATAGAGGGAGGAGACGGGGGATGGAGGGAATGAGCTGCTTCAAACAGCACAGCTGCACCCCCCTAACATGCTCCTGTCTGCAAGCAGTTCCTATCAAATAGGGAGCTGGAGAGATGTGAAACAACCATAACCACTTGGATTAACTGATTCACCTGTGTTAGTCTCTCTATCTCTCTAACAGGAACAAACCTAGAACCTGGTCTAAACCTCAGTCCAGTGCTAGTAACAGCCCTATCACCACTCACTTTTAACTATCTTCAGTCTAGAAGTGGGAAAGTCTGAGCCTACCTGCTAACTGAGTTTAAGATCCCTTGTTCAAGCAGGAATAAACATGCTGATGACATGTCACAGCCCCCAGTGAGCTTTTACAGCCTCCCCGCATCCATTCTACGCAACCACGTACTCACCCAGAGGACCCCATCCACAGCCCAAGGCTGTGCTCTGACTCCACCTCACACTCACAACCACCACGAAAGCTTAAAGAGTGCCTTCAATTTCTCGAAAAACTGATCTTCCTCACCCAGATCAGAGGCCATCCTGGCTTGTGACTTTACTTCCTTTCCTCCTCTCTCCTCCAGGCGCATCAGCTGAATGGGGCTTCCACAGAGGAAGGGAAGAAGAATGTGATCACAGACAGTACGTGCACAACAGCAGCAGAGCTATTTCACCCCTCATGCTGCACATTGCAATCTTAATGATTTCAAAGAAAACCATTTGCGAAGCTAAAAGCTTAATGTAGTAACAAAAATCAATACTGTGCTTAAGAAAATTCCCTGATGCTGAAGACTTTAAAGCATCATTCAGGTAGATGGCATCGGGGCATTCCCTCTGGTAATGGCAGCCCAGCAGACCATTAGAGAGGAGTCTGCTTTAATTTATTCTCTTTGTCATTCTAATATAGATCTTCCTTTTTTCAAACGGTGTTTGTACCTTTACACTGCAATCTGGGTTCATAAATAGAACAAGTCCTAAAAGCTAGGATCAATATATCCCACACTGCCTTTCAGGTGGGAGGAAGAGAGAGAACAGCAAAAAGGAGGGCCAAATACCCTGTTGGCATAAGCAAGTTCCTTGACACTGCAGTTTTACCATTTAAAATATGAGTCCAAATAGTATGGATCCAAAGTTAGTTAACTAAATGGAAAAAAAAAAGAGAAAAAAATACTAGTCATCCTTGCATCCCCAGAGCAGCTATCTGCAAATAAATTCAAACCTTTTCCAAATGTCAATAATTTATCATGTATCATCACTTATAATACTGATAAACAGTACTGTTTGGCTGCAGAATCTGGGCAGAGAAACTGAGCTACCCAAGGTGACAAGCCAGAGAGAGAAGCCAGCTCACCTGTCTGCTGCCCATGCTGCCTTTGGCACAGAAGCATCCCTCCTCCTTTCCCAATGCTCCATGCTTCCCAGATACCTGAGAATTGTAAGTAATTTACCTGGAAAAAAAGGTAATTGTAAAGGTTCTTTTTGCCTGCAAAGGCAAATACTGTTTTAAGGTACAAAAGCAGCTCTGTGAATCCATAGAAATGCTGATCCCTGGTTTCAGAAAGAAAATGTAAAATTCTGTGAGTCTGGTCTGTCTCTCCTTAAGAAAGGATTGTTCCCAAGGTTTGGTTGTTTGTTTTTGTATGGCAGACTCCTGCCCTCTGAGCAGAGGTGGAGCATAGGAAGGCATTTCCCTGCCTTGGCCACAGTGGGCTTGAAAATCTTCCTAAAGGAAGCAAGCTTAATAAACAACAACAAACAGTCCAACAGGCCTCCTCCTTGGCTCCCAGTAAACAAGGAACAGAAGGAAGTGGATCGAAAAAACCACCATCACCATCTCTCCCCCCCAAAAAAAATACTGGAGGAAAGATTTTGAAAAAGCCACCTGTCAGTGTTTCATTTTCTCCCCATATGTCAATGAAATTTCAAAGAAATTACATGTTGTTTGGAAATTCCAGAATAAAAACTGGTCCACGTGTGCAAGTCACATGCAACTTTGAAAGCCAAACAACAACTAGCTATAGACAGTTTATAGACACTGGAATGATGTTCATGTATGGAAGATGATCTCCAAAAGATTCAAATTGTTTTAAATAAAAAGCCTAAGCAAATGAAAAAACAAACCCTCTTCTGCCACCTACTCAACAAGCACATGCAACCCTACCAAAACACACTGCTGCTAATGCTTTGCAGCAACACTTGTTCGACACCAAACAAAAGCACATATAAGTCACCAAGTCAGTTGGTAAAATCAAACCTGGTATGTCAAAATATTTCAGTTTCACCCAAATGCTCTTAGTTAGTGCTAAAAAATTTGTTCCATCTCTTAATCCCTCTGCCAGGCAAGCCAGATTTCCTGATAGAAAACAAATTAAGTAACGTGTCTAAGATCACAGAGAAATGTTGCCTGAACCGAAATAATAACTAACATCTCATCCCTCAGTCTGTCCTCCTCCAAAGAATGAGGCTCCACTCCTTCCACTTCAGTACATTTCACCTTGGCTTTTATCCACTGCTTATTCCTCTTATTTTCACTCTCTTAGAATCCAAATAAATCTGCAGGGTGCTAACTGAGCTCCTACAAAGCAAACAGTGGAAGAAAGGCATCTCATCCCTGTATTCACCAAACAGCTCAGGCAGATGGGGACATCCTGCTGCCACGTGTCCCCTGGGGCCATGCACAGCTCTCCAAGGTACTCTTCTGGGGGAACATCCACCATTTCCCCAGGGAAGCCCCATTCTGCAGCTCACTCAATCTCCCTGATACTTCAGAGAGCAGCTCCTTTAGCACTGGGGCTGGATCATCCATTCTGGCTTGCTGCACCATCTCATGGGTTTGATCCAGTCCCTCAACCCTTCCACCCATTCTTTGGAGCTGAGACGCATCAAGGAGCATCAGGACATTTAAAGTGATGGCTGAGAGTTTGTCCAGAAAGCTCTATGAGCACAAATGCTTTTGTTTTTACAAGAGAAACGTCTACATTTAGGAAAAAGGTGAAGAAACATCTGTGTACGCACAACGGCAGCGCAGGCACAAGCTGCAGCTGCGAACGCCCCTGACTGACTCGGCCGATGCTGCCTGCTAACTGCTGGCATAAATATAGTAACAGTATTGCACATATGGTAGGCTGTTTAATTTTAGAAATCAAAACTATCAAGTGATTAAGTTAGTCATCCTTCCTCAATTTGGGACCAATACAACAGTACCAGAGGCAGTGGTCATAACCACTGTGGTTTGCAAGGGAGAAAGAGAGCGCATGTGCGAGCTCCTGCGGCAGCAGGGAACACCAGAAACCCCGTCCTGCCCAGCCTTGTTTTTCAAAGTAATATAGGAAAAAAGGAGGAAAAAAACCCCAAAACTTAAACCAGCCTTCAAATGAAAACCAAGTGCCTGCAGATCTGCACGTGTGTACACGCACAGCCTGAAACACGCTCTGGACGCGGTGTAGCAGAACTGCTGCCCTGAACGCGTACTTTCAAGAAGTGAGATGAAAATAATGTTGTGCCAATTGGCCTCTGGCCACTGGAAGTGGGATACATTCAAATCACAGTCAGGGACTGGAATTTCCCAAGGCAAACTAATGAAGAGGGAAACGGGAGTCCAGTTCAGCCAGCACAGCTGCCACGGTGCAAACATGTCTGGGTCAGGAGTCAGAGCGAGCCGTGTGCTTGGACATTGCACAGATCCTTATCACCCATTGACCGAGTCCTGCCGTGCTCAGCATCCCAGCCTGTGCCAACACTCACACACCCACCCTCGGCCAGGAGAAGACTCGACGCACAGCAGGAGCAGTGACTTCCTTTGCGAAGCCCCACGGCTTATCCTCAGATGCAGCACCAGTCACATCAGGAGGATGCAACCCTGCAAAACCCATCGGTATCTTTCCCTTCCAGTGAAAACCAACAAATGAAGAAAGCAAACAAGTCATGGAGGGATTTTCTGTTTCTCTAGACAAACGCACTAAAAGCAGTTCAAAAGAGGCTAATTAAATTCCAAAATCCCTGTGCAAATACATTAATAATGATTTTGAAATGAGCAGTTAACCAAGGAAGTTTTCAAGGTGGGAAGTGTTTGATACGGAAGAGTGTGTGAGGAAGAGCCGCTCAGCCTGCATTAGAGACAATCTCTCTGGCTAGCACGCATGTCTGGGGGAGTGGGCAAAAGCAAATGCTCCTGGTCCCAGGAACAGCAGTGTCCCCAGGCTGCAGGGGGACAGAGAAGGCAATCCCCTTCCTTCCCAGTCACCAGGAAGCTAAGCAAACACTAATGACACAGCTGTGAGCCTGAACAATCATTGCATAGCCCCACTGAAGTGCTGCTCTTACATATTTCCATGATGGAGGAAAAGCAAAAGACATTTTTTCTCTCCTGCTGTCACTACAGGAAATTTCCAAACACCAGATAAATCTTTTTCCTCTCCCTCCTCTCTCCTTCCAGTCAAATCAAAGAAAAAAAAAAAATAAAGTCAGTTGCCTGTAACATGTATAACAGCTACTTGTGGGGAAGGGGTTGTCCCACAGTCACAAAGACCTTTTGCCTTATTTTTCTTGTTTCTGCAGCTTGTGTCAATAACTGCACCAACGGAAAATGTGTATGAAATGCTACTATTCTAATAGGAACCAGAGTCTGCCCCCCCCTTGTGCATGAAGCATGAAATTATGAGAAATGGATAATTCCTCATAATTGCTCAAATGGTGGGGTGGAAAAATCTGACGTTGTTACATGGTCTCCACTCCCACAGCTCATGGAACCTCTCAATTTTAAATACCATCATCCTCACAAGCAAGAAGGGCAATAGTACTGTTCTTCATTGAATGATGGCAAACCAGGATCCACAGAAAAGAAATTATGTGCCCTTGTGAAGTCCTTGGCAGAGCAAGGAATTAAACCCCCTGACTGAGGCCCTGAAAACCAGGCCACCCCGTCTTAGTCAAATCTCCAGCCACGGTCACAAGATTACCCCTCTTATTTTTTCCCCTTGTTCTCTTTTCCCTTATTCTCTGCATGTCCTTGCTCAGTCAAACACAATTTCATTTTTTTCAGGCAAGATCTCATGAGATACTAATTCATACGCTTGCTAAAATCCAGATCCATTATACCTCTCTTCTTGCTTTCATTCACTGATTTTATTGTCCCATAAAATAAAAGATTTTCTGATGAGATATATTCACCATGCCACCACTACTGCTAAAGGCACACAGCTGCCATCATCTTCCGGAAACATGTTTGTTTAGTTCATAAATCCTTGTTTCAATATTTTGTTAAATACAAAAATTACGCATAGAGGATAATAAATTCCCGGATCGTTCCTCCTTTGGATTTGACAAATAGAACTGCACTTATTTCCCCAGCCCTGAAGTACCTCTTTTAAAGAGCAGTCAGCAGTCTGATAACTTTAGATAAACCATTTAATTTCCAGAAGGAGCCTTGTCTGTATACACACACAAGTTATAGTCCACTGGGTGTTCTCCTGTTCTCCCCGAGTGCTCCCTGTTGGGAAGCAGAGGTTTTGTGTGAGTGTGTAACTCACAGGCTCTGCTTTCTGCATCACAAAGTTGTCTCATTCAAAATTTAAGAAACACTTTCATGAGCCATAAGAAACAGCATTTGTTACTTACCTCAGCAGCAACCCGAGCATGCTGTTCTGCAGTTTCAACAACTAGGAGAAGAGGCCCAACAATTTTTTTATCACTGAGTTATTTGTAGGAAATTAAGAGAGAAAGTGAGAAATAAAGATAGAATAAAAAAATTACCAAGAACTGCAAGGAACTGATTTAGGAGGGAACATACTGCAAGACTGGAAAAACTATGCAGGTTTGACTCATACTTAAATGCTCCAAGAAAGGAGAATTAGAAGTAAATCCAATTGGTAGAATCAGAAGAGAAGGAAGTTAACTGCAAAATTCAACTAGACCACCAGGAAAAGCCTCCAAGCAGTTCAATTTGTTATGTCATGGTGAATCCTGCCTATAGGAAAAGGACAGAATTCGCATTTAAAAGCAGCTCAGATAAAACAAATCAGAGGTGTGGTTACCATATGTGAACACACATAAGTTACCTTTAATCTAGCTAAAACCTGCACACTGATAGCAGCTGAGACATAGAATATGGCAGTGCAAGCTGCTCGTTTACATCTTCACGACTTCAGACAGAAATAGGCCAGAAGATTTTTTTTTTTTTGTCTATACTTTTTTTACCCATCCTGGGGTAAGGTTTGTTCTCACTGCAACTAACAGTACTGAGCTCATGGGGAGGAACGGTCACAGACTGAAGACCCTGACTGGAGAGATTTTACAGCCTTTTTCAAATCAATGACTACAGACATGCCAGGCTAATCCTGATTAGTAACAAACACCTTCACTGTGATTATATTGATAATAACCACTTAAGGCTTTTTATGTCAGGTGGATCTCATTTCATTCCCACAGCTGTGTCTGATATTTTAGCTGCTTCTCCAGCCTTTTACTCTTTTGTTCACTCTTCCACTTAATGGTACAATTAAGAAAAAAGAAAAAAGCTAGGAGTGATTATCACAATTGTAGACTCCAATCACCACTATTTCTCCCTCCAGCTGAGGACTGCATTCCTGTTGGCTCTCCCTTTTCCTTGTTGAGCTTGGAAGTTGCTAAGACACCTTTAAAATCCTCCTTGCTAGCACAGGTCTCTCACATTGTCTGGGATAAGGACAGGGTAAAAAAAAGCCCGGGCTGGGGAAGCATAACATAAACATACATAAACATTTCAGGTACCTGCACTGCACAGGTGTTTGAATACCTTATGGGCTGCTGTAAGAGACAACACCCGTGGCTAAGTGCCACTCTGCAAGTGGTGAGATGACAACCAGCCAGGATGACCTAGCAGTACGGTGAGTATGCAAGTACTCGGATAAACGTGGGATAGCAATGGAAAGAGCTTGCACGTGCCGAGCATCAGTTATTTGGGAACAAAGACACCTCTTTGGCTGTGATAAAGCATGCCATACCTTAGTAAGCCCACTTCCAAGGTAGCTCTCATCATACGTGATACAGCAAAGTCAAATCCCAAGAAACATTTCATTCATCTGCAACGTACTGTAATGTGAAAGAACACAGAGGTTACACACACAAAACACAAAGCATAAACAACTATCTGCTTTAACCAGTCCTTTTTGTCAGAAGAGGTATGATGTCAGAGCTCAGAAGCTTCAAGGTTGGCCAAGTTGGTCAGTGGGCAGAGCAGGGCATCCTAGCTCCTATTCCCTTCTCAGAAGGGTGTTGTCTGATAGTCAAAGCAGGTGAACCATGATCAAGACTTTGTTCCTCATTCGACATTGACTCAGTACATAACCTTGAACAAGATGACACAACACACTTTCTCCACATGGAAATAGTAGAATTTACCCATTTCCCTGTGCTTGTGTGTATGGTGCAACTGGTGCCCATAAGGGGCTTTCAGGTCAATGGCTCAAGGGTGCCCAAAAAGAGCAGAACCTGACTGTTGTAATATGTCCTGGGCTTATTCTATGTGATGTTAAGAGCCTGGGTCAACATACATGATTTTTTTTTTTTTGCCAGCACTTCACGAGTTCTTCTGTATAGCAAAGTTAAAGCAAGCGAGAGAAAGAGAGACATTCCTATTTGATTGGCTGTGACTAGCTGCAATTAAAAACTATAATTTATTACCCCGGATTACGAGTATAATTTCAATGCAGAGAATTAAGGTTTTCTTCTGAGATGGAAATAAAGATTAATTTTTAATTTCCTTTCTCACTGCACATTTAAGAGCAATGGACTCCATAGAAAACTACAGGTCAAAATAGTTTTATGAAGGAATGACAATGTTCTGTTGCTGAATAATTTAATGCGCTTGCTGCCTTTTTAATATTTGACTGCAGCTCCCTCATGCGAAACAACAGCAGCAGATGCTATACTCATTTGCTGCAGCACTCAGGTCAATGTGACTTTGAAACAACAAAGTTTCACTGCTCAGGTCTTGGGCAGCTCTTGGAGTGCCCTGACGCAGGCAGTTGCCTTCTACAAGAAGGGCACAGGCAGCCTTTCCAGCAGGACAGGCAGCTGGTCTGGGGATGGGAAGAGCAAGAATGAAATGAAAGTGTGGGGGAAGCAGAGGACACCAGAACAGACCAGCATCTGGGGGGGAATAAGTGCACAGCAGGTGTATCCTACCTCAGAGACGGAGAGGTGTATTTGGATAAAGCAGGAGAAGCACTTCCATCCAGGAAACGCTGCCGTAGGACAGTGGGACTCAGTGGTTTTGCCCACAAACAGAATGTGTTACTCCAGTTTCCACAGCACATCAGCAGAACACAAGGGAAAAGCTGTGAAGCACGAGGTCATGAATTCATTTGGTCTCTGGCACCATGACTATGTCACTGCTTGCCAAAACTGTTCCCAGTCCCTGGAGAAAACAGTCTGGGAAAAGCTGGGAAATCCACACCATTACACAGCACTTCTGAGCAACCTGTAAAAGAGAAACCAACACAGCATGAGGAAGGAGAGAGGACTGTGTGCATCCATTCCTCCCAGAACAAGCACCTCTTGGGACAGGATTTTCTGTTGCTGTTCACAGCAGGAGGACACCATCACATGCCTTAGGCCCAATATTTGACCCTGGTCAATGGGCAGTGAAAAGAAATGTCACTGAAATTCAGAAATGCTTCAAATCATTGCTCTGTTAGTAGCAATTAACAAAAAAAAAACAAAACAAAAAACCAACCCAAACCCTGCCATACTAATGACTTGGATCCTAGTTAATTGAATAACCCTGCGCTGACCAAACTGCATCCTAGAGGACCTAACAATAGACCTTTCCATTGTACAGTTTTTACAATTTATTGGCATCTTATAACTGGTATCTTGGGTTATAAATGGGATTATATGCCTAAGTGATGCAACTGCTGCTCACAGGAGGGTTAAAGTGAACGCTGTGCAAGGTCACAGGGAGGAACATCTCCCAGGGACATAGTGGTGACAGTAGTCTCAATAGGGACCAAATCCTTTGAGTGCTGAAGATCCCCAGTTCTCTTGATGGCATTTAGTTGAAATCTGTTTTGAGGAAGGGAAAAAAGATTTTTCTGTTAAATCCCTTCACACAGGGATCTTAGAGGAGGTTCAGACAGAATAATGAAGCCAGTTCTCAACTCTTCAGCAGTCCCTCTCCCTCCAGGACTCCTAGGACATGCCTAAAGTACATCCATTTTTAGTGTAGATCAGCAGCAAAATTAGGCACCCAGTTTAGGACAAGCCAACACCAGTCTGCTACTGGTATCCTGCTGTATAAACTGATTCCGTATGAAATGGCAGTTTCATGAGAGATCTCCTCAGAAGTGGTGCACAGCTCTTTTTGCTCCTTAGGCTGCACACTCAGCACTATCAAGCTCAAGCTTCAGGAGGTTGCAAGGCACTAGTCCCGAGTTAGGGGCAGGGACACACACTGCTGTGTAACTAAGTTTAATTTAATTCTAAAAAACAAAGCCATCTAGTTGTCCCTCCCACAAAAGTCAAACAAAGCCACCTTCTTCTGGCAGTCTCTCCTTTCCAATATTGACATATTTTCTCATCTCCTCCTAGGCTAATTGGATCAGTCTCCTGTCAGGCCAAGCACAGAGCTGCAGACTAATGCCATGTGTTATAAAATGGAACTTTTATGGGGATAAGGGAATTCAGAAGGTCACTCATGGAAGGTAGCATGCAGTGAGGACATGCTTCATCCCAGGCCAGGAGAACAAGACAAGCGTTTTTCAGGCTGCCACTGTTCAACTTGAGGAATCATCCCCTTGCTGGGGAATTCAGGATTTTCAGGGGTGTGAAGGTTTATTAGATATATTTACTTCCCTAGCTGGACAAGAGAAGGCAAAAGCTCAATTGCTTCTTGCCAGATTGGGAGATGCCAGAAATCACACAAGCAAAATGTATTCAGATATATTACAATGCTTCTGAAACCCACAGGTCTCTACACAAACTGTATCTCAGCCTTTTCATATTGACTCTCCAAACAGAAAATACAATGCTCACAGACACAGCTCCCA
>NW_010336395.1:173918-183176 GCF_000700745.2 Antrostomus carolinensis | reverse complement strand
GCTGAAGCAGAGACAGCTCGAGCCATTTAATGTATATCTGCCCATGCCAACTCAGGCAAAGACTTCTCAGAGCTCACAGGTAAAAGCAAGACAAGTAGTTTCTTGGGAGCTGTCTACAGAAAGCATAGAAGCTGAAAAAATTAGGGCAACTGAATGGGGAGTGCTTCTTCTGGTCAGGACTGGTCCCCAAATCAAGTATCTTACTATGCATGAGATTTAAGAAAAACTCCAGCTTAACTCTCAGAAACCCTAGTGCTAACTGCAGTTACAAGAGCTGTCCAGTAACCCACAGACTGACTTCTGCCTCGGGCATTTATCACGTCCTGACACCTTACAAAGTTCTCCACAGATTTCCAGTTGCCTACGTTATTTTCCTGCACTGTCCTAAACGATCGTGTCCAGACATTGTTTAATCAATCAAGTTTCTATTCACTTGTGGCTGCCTTTCAGCAGTGACTGAAACACTTACTAACTACAAGTCTTCTCCCGATGGCTGAGGACTCACAAATCCCATGAATGGAATACACACCAGTCTCAATGTGACCAGACTTTGAAGGGCCCAGGTTTGTTCAGCCCAAAGCATCCAGTATTTTGGTCAGATTTTCAGAAGTATTTCACCCTCTATTGCTGGGATGCTTGTGGCCACCTTTGCCAAATACTCTAGATCTTTGAACAGCTTGGAAAGTCTAGACTCCAGTTTTGGAGCTCCATGGAAGCAAAGGAAACAGAATCATGAGCTACAATGGAGCATCCTTCTCACTGGTGTTCAACATCAGTCCTGTCTCTAGTAGCCCACCCCGGTATAACCATTGCCTGAGTGCAAAGACTGGTATGTGTCTCCGGAAATGGAGTTGAGATGTTTGTCTTATCTGAACAAGTTCAGTGACTGAATATGCTGCACAAAAGAGCGTGAGCAACCCTGACAAAGCAACTGCCATCTCCTTATCACGGTCTCCAAAAGGACTGAAAAGAATCAAGCGTCAGAGACTTATCTCTTGAGAGATGTTCAGTGCCCATGCCTGGCTTACCGATCAGCTCTAACTCCCTTTTTCACTAGAGTTTTTCTGCCTTGTTTTTGGCCACACAGTACAGCCTTGCCACTTCCTGAGTGTAGAGGAGTCGCGAGGGGAAGGGGGGTGTGGAGGATGTGCCCTCTTTGCTGACACTATTGTCTTGTATTTCTGGACAATGGAATGTTTTTACCCATTACAATTTTACCGTTGTGATAATCGTAACAAATGGCCATCCCGGTATCACAGGAAGGTTCTGAAGTTTTGGGTGATGACAATGAAATGGAGACTGTGGCCAGGTTTCCTGGAAGCCATGTTAACCTGGGCTCCCTCTGTATAACCTCCTCATGCACTCAGAGCTCACTTTGGGGTCCTGCTGCCAGTGTGCCAGCTGCATCAATACAAAGTGCTCGCCCTGAGATGGGAGAAGGCTCTTGGTTATGGCCTCCTGCTGGATCCAGAAAGTACAGGCTTGGCACTGTCCTGTGCACTGCAATGGTGCAGGGTCTGGGGCAGCTTTAAGACTTGTGGGAATGAGTATTCAATAAAAGGGATGTTGCAGCATTAAGAGAAGAATCAATATAGTCTGAAGAGTTAAAAAAAGTCAATTAGAGGAATAAGTCATATTCTAGACCAGGTAGAAGGAAACATGTAAGCTGCTTTGAGGAACAAATGCTCCCATATATCCCCACTGACTCCTCCACTTCTTCCAGTTGCATTGGGTTGTGTGCCCTATGCCTGTCACAACACTCCTAAGCAAGGTAACCTACCCCATCACAGAAAAATTGCTTTTCATGACAGTTTTCTCACTAGCCCTCCAAAACACTGCTTCTGCCATGAAACATGCCAGATCCAGATCCTTTGAGCCCTGTCTCCACCTGCTCCATCAGCTGGCAGGGGATTTCCAACAGCACCAAGCCCTGCTTTAACAGCTCCCAGTGAAGTCAATGGAAAAACACCTTCTGGTTTCTGTAGGAGCAGAGTTTGGCCAATTCTGAATGTTATTGGAAATCCTTCACTAAAAGACAAAAAGAAAAAACACAGAGATACTTGATTCTGGGACATGAGATCAGGCCAAAGGCACCAGTGAGTAGGAAGGATGACAGCAATAGCTTAGACAGGACAAGGCATGCAAAGCAAATCACCCTTCACTCCAAGAATAGCCTCTGGAAACTAGTATGAGCCTTTTGGGTTATGGCATTATTCAGTAAGAACAAAGGCATCACAAGTGTCACTCCATGATAGTGGGACACCCTTGCCAACTGCCATTTCTACATTTTCAGTGTCTGGAAATAATGAATTAACTCTCTAGGTTGGAACCTGCCTGCAAGAAACAGGTTGGGGTTGGTCCCACGCCAGCCCCATTTGGGATGCAGTTATGATGGCTATAACCTTCAGCTGATCTCCTGAGATTCTTCACGTTCAAGATGGTAAAAATTCAAATACATAAAACATCAGTCACCAAAGGAGGATTTGGACTCTGACTCACCCCCAAATCCTCAACCAGAGTATCCTAAACCAGGTCAGAACAGCCTGTATCTCTACTCACAATTGTATTTGACCTCCTGTCATTGCCTCCTCCAAAGTTCTTGAATTTAGGCAAGCGAATATATTGATTTATACACATCTGTAAACTAATACACATGCTTCTGAGACCACTCTCTGAATTTTGATATTACTTAAATAAGAACAACTTTTTTCTTATCATCTCTGACACTTTGGACGCAGAAAAAGTATAAAATGAGCACCATGCTTTATTCTCAAGAAAACCAGCAATTCTGCCCTCAAAAGCTCAGGGTCTAAGCCCTGACATCATTAGAAGGACGGTAAAAACACGCAGAGAGCAATATAGCAATATCACTGCTCGCTTACATGGCTATGATTATTTGTCATTTGTCCACATAAGCTTGCAGGGATAGCAGTGTTTAAGGACTGGGAAGAGCCAGAAGACCTGCAGCCTGTCCCAGCTCTGCTCCTACCTTCCTGCACACAGCCCTGAGCAGGTCACCTTACCCCTTGTACTTGCCCTCCCTCTGCCAAACTGTCTGCCCTGGCTAGGACTGTCTCAGGCTATTTATAGCACGGCATATCTCCCCTAGGCATATTCTGTACCTTGTTCAATGAAGCCCTACCACAATCTAAGGTCTCTAGGCACTTCCTTAATACATATATTCTGTAATAACATGAAATGAATGCTAAACTGTTGTGCAAATAAATCCATTCATTTCCATATTTAAAAACCTCTCCTCCAGAAAACACACATAATCAACACAAATGTCTGTCTGTAAGCATGCACGGCTGAATTAACAACAGATGATGTTTACGGAGAAGTCTCACCAATGCAGCTTTGCACAGCTAAAGTTCTTTTATCAGATGTTCCTCAAACAGCCCCCCTCTCATGCTGTGCTCAGCTTAACACACACAACAGGGGTTAGAGGGGAGGTTTCAGCTGCCAGATAATAACTAATACCCCTTTTTCTGTGCTGCAGAGCACACCAATCATCATGAGGTCCAGCTCATGGCTTCACCACAACCTGTGCAGGCCAGATTGCACAGGGCAGAGTGGAGCTGCACAACAGCTGCTCAAACACCTCTGGTAACAGTACCAGAACCTGAGCTATAATAAACTTCTCAACTATTTTCATTAGACTTTTTCTGTGGGAGGATATGGACAAGGACCCTCTAGGTGAGAGAGTGCTCCTCTTCATTGTTGGCCATTGGGTCTGCCAGTGTAAACCACAGTCTACCATTTCTCAAGCTTGCCTGAAACAGGGTGACTTAAGGAAAGAGCCCAGATCCTCACCCACAGGATCTATGCCATAGGGCATGCTTCAACAAAAAATGGCTATACAGCAGCCTTTGCTGCATGGCCCTGAAGTACTGTTCTGAGACTGGAGGTAACTAAGAACTCCTACCATAAAAGGAAAAATTCAGCAGAGGCTGTAGATAGTCCTGGCTGGTCACTGCCCATGGTGCACCCATGTTCTTTGGCAATCCACGTGAAAAGAAACTTTATCACAGCTCAGACCTACTGAACAGAGCTCTGAGAAAAGGACATTTTGTTTTTAAATTATTTCCTCTTACAGGCATTGAATGAAGAGAGGAAAAAAAAAAAAAAAAGAAAAAACAAGAAAAAACCCAAGTTCTGATGAGAAAGATAAATTCTCAAAAACACTGACAGACGCCCAGAGCAGATACCAGAGGAAAAACGCCACCAAGATCCGATTAGCCCAGTGAATCAGCGCTGCGGACAGTATCTCTAAACCAAACTACTCTTCCCTTTTCCCCTCCCACACTCTTCTTCCCATCATTGCAAAGCTCTCCCAGCCCACAGCTCCTCTGCCCGCTGCTGGCACACACGAACCCTGACCAGGGGCCTGATGCTGTCAGCGTTGGCTGACGCAATGCCTTCTGCTGATGCTGATGAAGTCAATGCTGGTGTAGGCACTAGGCCCTCAGCTTTGGATAGCTTCCCTCACCACAAGCACAGTTATGGACTCCCTGCCTCCAACATTACTGTTAGCCTTTCACCACTCCTGCATTTAGGACAATTTCTGGATCATGCAATTGGAAGGGATTGGGTTGGCAGGTAGAGGAAAAAAATCTTTTTGTGAAAGAGGAGAAACATCTCCTTTTTATCAAAGGAGGACACAGAGTTGACAGGTGGGTGAAGCTCTCACGCATTTGCAGCCCTGATGCACTGCCTATATCAAACCAACTGGTTTCTTCCAGGAGCTCTTTGAAGTGCCTTAAGAAGGAGATAAACCTTCTAGAAGGCTTCTTGGCTTCATGACCATATTGTTTGGGAGCTTGAGTGAAGAAATGTCCCATTCCCCACTCCAATGATCTGGCCCTGTGCACCAGTCAGTGAGTGCAACTCAAGACATGACCAAGGTATCTCTATACCATGCAGTCTGGCACAGGCTGTGCACAAACACACGGGTGTTAGTTGGATGAGGAATCTGCAGTGAGCTCCACGTAGCCATAAGTAGACAGGTACATTAGTTCAGGAAAAATTATGTGATTCAGTCATAGCTAGGCAGATATATCTCAAGTGCCTTCCATCAGCTGAAACAAGAGAGGACAGCAGCATCCAAGCCAAGCAGTGCTGGGCAGGCTGCCTCTGCTCTCAGCCAGCGTCCCTAGGGCATTTCCCTGGGAAAGGGAAAAACTACATAGGATATGACGAGCCCTGCAGGGATACTGCTCTTCCACAGCACTGAGCTGCTCCTTTTCTTATAGGCAATGAACACAAGACAGGGAGTTTCACAGCAGAGACTGGAACAGCAGCTGTGAGAGGAAAATTCTCCAGAATAACTGACTGTGGTCAAAGAGTGAAGAGGCAGGAAGAGGAGTGGCAGGAGGATCCTGTCCTGAGTTGACAGAGGAATTCAGTCAGGTTCTAGCTATTTACAGTCCCCTTGCTAATTAACTAGCAGACCTTTCAGTGACTCTTCCCAGCAGCAAGACTGTTACCATACGACTGACTGTAAGCAGCGTCACGCCACTCCCGTGCCGGCCAGATTGAGTCATAGTTTCCAGACCAAACGGGTACCATTTTGGTCTCTCCAAACTCAAGAGTCAAACCCAGGAACAAAGCCTGGAGCAGAGGAATACCGCAGCCTCCCCAAACCACTGGCAGCAGCTTTACCATGTAAGCATTAAGCCAGGCTCTACTTGCCAAGCTGCGAGGGGGCTGCGCGAGCCCCCGGCCGCAGAGCGAGGCGAGTGCCACTAAGCACAGCGGCTCTCCCAGGCCTCTTTCTTCTCTGTTCTGGGGCCAGGATCAGCAATATCTCTGTGGAAATAAGCTTTAATAGTTGCTCTGGATCCAGCAGGAGGAGCTGGCTAAACACACATTTTTGTCTTAATGTAGGGCCTAAATAAACAGTCAAATAAGAACTCAATTTAAAAAATCCTGTAGTTTAAAAGATTCCTTCAATTCTCTGTATTCCTTTTATTCCCATGGCAACTGATATGAGTCTGATCTGCAGCCCAAGTATTTTCTCCTGCCTACTTTTCTAGTATAACTAGAAAGACATAAATATACGTACAAATTGTATGTTGGCTTGTACATTTTTTGCAAATATTGTAACACCTTTATCTTAAGTAATTGTTGAAAACATATTGCATTCTTTAAATATACACATCAACCCCACTGCTGTGTGGGCAGAACATCTACATAGCTGAGGGATCCAGAGCCACCCAAAGCTTATTATCCATACAGCCCATTCACACAGACACCCCTGCAAGCACACAGCAGCACAAAGACCAGCCTGCTGGTTGCCCACACTGACCCAGCAGTAGCCCAGCTACTTCTACGCAGTGACTGCAAAGCCAGCAGAGTTCAGCTGAACATCACTGACACCAGCTTTCCTAATAATCATCCTCCATTAAGGCCTTGCTGCTACAGCCATGTCATTTGGTGGGAACATCAGCTTCTGTTTAACCACGAACTGGTTCTGGTGCTGCGGCTAATGAAGGCCAGGTTCAGCCACAATTCACTAGCCACTTAGGAGCCGTAAGCAAATGGAAAAACACTCACTTTAATTATTTGTTTTAAACAGAGATGTATAAAAACATCATCTCAGCCTCTGGATCCTCACTTATGATTTTGTCATGGCAAAACTGCCATGCTGAGCCCTCTTGAATTCCTATCTCATGGTAATATGGAGTTTGCAAGACCAGCTCTTCATTTGATGCACCTTCCGACTTAGCTAGCGGAGTCTGGATCACTTTCCAAAGGGCCTATAGCCCTGTCTAAAATATACATTTCCTGAGACCCTTTAAAAACTTTGTAAAATACTTTTCACCTCAGCACCTCCAGCCCTTGTGCAAGTTCCACATCCATTAAACAGCCATAAACCAGCCTGCTCCCGAGTTGTGAGCATGCTCTTTCAGAGGCTAGGAGGCAAGCAGTAAGGAATTTACAAAATTGTCAGATATATGCACCTGCTTATGAGTGGATATTTTGTCCCATATTTTTGTAGTAGGAAAAGAAACCTGAGGTTTTACCTGACAGCTTCTTACAATCCAGCCAGTGTAAGGTATAATACAGTCTTTTTTTCCCTTGCTTCTCAGATCTCAGGAGCATGTGCCAAAAGACTGTCAACTTGTTAAAAGTACATTAATGCAAATTCCAGAGCTTTCAGTTATGTTTATGCTAATAGAAAGCCTCCCGCTCTGTGACAGGCCCAAGTGAAGAGTCAGTAACAGGAAAATTAATTCCAGCTGTTGAAATTGATTTAAAACTAGCTTATTCATAATAATAATAAGAAGAAAAAAAAAAGAATTCCTGAAATAAAAATAAAAAAGGGAAATACAGAAAGCACAAAATCATGTTTACTGCATGAAAGCAGAAAGGGTTCTCCTGTTGGGAAGAAATCTTCCAAATTTAATCAAGCCTGGTTAGAAGAAAGCTCCAGCTTGTTATTGGGTTGTAAGTGTAGATTAACATGAAAAGAATTAGCTATGTGCACAGCCTGATTTTGCAACGGAAACACAAGGGTTTTGTGCACGTATTTTGTTTTATATTCCTTATGTCTAATCCACAGGCAAGGAGACCAAATCCAGTCTGCAATGGGACAGGTAGTATTTTAGATTATAATGTTTGCGTACTAAGAATACCAGAGCTCCTGGGTGGGAAGATCAGCTACCCATGACTGCTGCATTTATTCAGTGCCTTTACATACATTTTTGCTGACTTGAGTTCTGAGTGATTTCCATGTTTAGACAACCCCAGTCTTGGAATCACATACCCCAACTTTGCTGGGGTTTCAGAGTTCAAATCAAGATCTAGTTGTGAAATTGCTGGCTGGCTTGCCATTTCTAAAATGATCTCAAGTGTTCATATCCTTGATCTAAATACCAATTTTTTTTTTAATTTTTTTTTTTTTAATATCCCAACAGTGATCCTCCTAAGGTCCTTGACTATGTATACATGTAGGCCCAAAAGCTGAAGGAACATGACACCTTGCAAAATTCAGTTTTGAAAGAGAAGGGAAGGCAAGCTTTAAAATTTTTTTCAGAAACAACTTTCAAGCATTCAACACCTACAACTGGAACCAGATTTGAAAATACATGGTGTTCTCATTTCACCAAAGGAGCTGAGTTTCCAAAGCACGCAACATCCACTGGCCTCTGCTGTAACAGTTCCTGAATACAGGATCTGTCCCTTTCCTAACAAGCACTTCTGAAAGACCTGGAGACTTATTTAGGGTCCTGCACAGATGCTAAACCCTGTCTTTCGCCACAATCATATAATCTGATTAGGACATATTCCTTGCTGCTTTTGAAGGAACTGATCCAGAGTTCACTGAAATCAATACACATCTCTCCATTGACATCAGCAGACTTCACATCCAGCTTTAAGCGACAGTCTTGCATTTCATTATTGAAAAGCCCTAATAGCCTTCCACAGACTGTGTCTTCGCTGCCCTCATCTCTTAGTTCCACATCACTAAGGCTCCCCATCTCGTATATATTTGCGTTTGCCTCCATTTACAATGCCGCACATTTTTCACAGGGGTGGACAAAGGGGCAAAGACTGAGAGATGCCATGACTTACATGGATCTCAACCAACTTGTGACACTGAGGAATTCATGTGCGTGGGTGGATGTGAGGATAAAGTGTTGGACCAATTTCAGCAAGAACCTTGAGAGAAGCCAAGCCCATGGTTACGCAGGAAGCTAATAAAGGATGCCAGCTCTAACCCTGTAAGACAAGAAATGGCTGGTGAGTTTGCAGGAGGTTGCTTCCTTTTGAGGGGGAAAGGAAGTCTCTCTAGAAATCCCACTAGAATTTCAGAAATTTGCCCGTTTATTGTCAACTACACAAAATCAAGATAAAACTTATAGCATGCTAGAGCTCAGTCAAACAATGAAATGGGCAGACTAACTGCTGAAATGGAGACGCTGTCGGTTCAGGGACTGACAGTGCCCCTGACTCATGCCATCAGAGGAAGGAAAGAACAACAATAAAGAAAGCAAGGGCTATTTTGCAGAGCGCACCCCATGGCCAGGAAAGAAGGACACTGCACATTTTTAACTGAGGAATGTGCAGCTAGAGCCATCATTTGAACTTAAAAGGGCCATTCACAGCTTTATCTACCAACTATAGTCAATTCATGTGGGGAAACGAAGCATTGCAAATTAAATGAAAACCTGATTAGTAAAGGAGGAGGAGGGGATATCACTCTTTGCAGGACTGATACTTCTCTCCTGAAAAATTAGGTTTTATAGGTGGAAG
>NW_010336395.1:159998-173891 GCF_000700745.2 Antrostomus carolinensis | reverse complement strand
CTACAGCTCTCATTCTGTCCTTGCTCATGCCATTTTACAGGCACTTGTTCACCAGGCTCACACCATTTTCAAGCAAACTGCCAGGTTCCTGCTTCCAATTTAATCCAAGTCAGGCTTCTACCTGTCTTCAGTTCCTTTGGCCAAAAATCAGCAATGCAAACCCAGGAATTCAAATACCTCAGGTTGGGGAAGGGGCTGGCGGTGTTTGTTTTTAATAACAATCAGCTTCGGGTTATTTTTCTCTGCCTTGTGGATCCTGAGTCTTTCAGGCATAATCAAGTCACACTTTCAGAGAACATGGAGGGGGGTGGAGTCCACACCACAAACGTAAGGACTAGAAACATGCTTTTGAAACAAAGCAAAAATTCCGAAGTAGTTATTTAATTCCCAAAGACCAGGCACTAAACAACCAAAAATATCACTATTCTCACCAGAGAATGCTGGTGCTGCAAATCCCCTCCTCCTACATATTTCTTATTCTCATAAAGGAAGTTTGACTTGAGAGCTGAGTGAAGACAATCAGGATTTAGCCCTATGACTTAAAGAAACTGTTACTATCCAAAATCTGCAATAGAGAGCAAAATCACGAGCCTATTTTCCCCAAATAAATGGTGTTTGCTTGAAGCAGGCAGGAATCACATACTGTAAAAAGTCAGGAAAAAGTCTGGAGCAAAGCCCAGATGGAATATGCACACAGGCAAGGTTAGGAGGACTCCTCTGCCTTGCTTTTGCAGGGCTTTTGAGCCCACCTCTCTAGTCAGAATGATGGTAAACACAGGGATTTGAGAATAGGGGTAAAAAGTAACCATCACCTCAGTAGCTTTCTGGCTGGACTAGTCTGAAGTGGTTCCTGTGCCTGCAGGGAAGACCAGAATATGAGATCCCACACGCACAGGGTCGAGGTCAAATTTTCCATGTCTTGCCCTGTTCCACATCCTCCTGCAGAAGGCTGGGCTGGCCAAAAAAGCCAGAACATTTCAAACAACTTTAACATTGTCCACAGCTAATCAGATGTTTCCTAGAGCACTCTGTAAGCTGTGCAGCCCACATACACCTCCTGCTGGATCAGCCCTTTATTTCAAATAGCTGGAGCTACGGAAGAAAGGAGCTGAACTCTTTTACAAGGCATTAAGTTTCATTTGCAATTACTTTGGATTTTATTGCACTACTGAATAGAACAGGTTCATTAACTGGGCCAGTAACATTGTATCCATATGCCTTTTTAATAGAACTTTTCTGTTATTGTTTCCTTATTGGTCTTTTCCCTTTTGCAACATGCAACTGGATTTTACTGGCATCCAGCTTTTGCAATAAGTCCCAGGTGGCTCCTCCAATAACATTATTTGTTAATTTGATGGTTGAACTGGTATACAAGGAATGAAAAATACTTTATGAAATGCCCAAGATGCCACTTTGCAGCAGCTGCAATGACCCAGCAAATGTTTCCCCAGATTAAGCCCACTGGGCAAAGTAGTACCTTGTCCAGTTCATCCCTGGAAGCAAGATACACCTTGCTAACACACTTACTTTTCTCTGCAACCCACCATGACTCCAGAGGGATGAATGGAGAGCCATAACAAATCACCCCATGAGAGTTCACAGTGAGCTGAACATCCCTGTGCTGTGCAGGGATGGAACCACAGCAGATGACAGGGACAGAAGGTGGGGCTCCTGCAAATGTAAGCTCCAGAGCACCTGCAAGACTTGAGTGTGCATGGAAGACAGTCAACAACTGAAAGAACTGGGCCCTAAATTTGACAAGCCACAGAGTTTCCATAGAGAACATTTGGGTTTTTTCAGGGCAAAGCCTAAAAAAACCCCCAATTCTGGTCAAAACCAACAGTCTACTAGGAATGTGATTATCAGGCTCTCAAAAGTTCTGAGCGCTCACCAGCATCCACTCTGCTAACTGCTTTCAAGGGCTGGAGGTTTCTCCTTTGAAACCCCGATTCCCTGAACAAGATACCAACAGCTGATGGTTAAATGTGAAGGCCATCACTGTTCTCTTGCCTTGTGTTATTTACATTTCTTTCTACATGGATAAGCACTGAAAAGCCTCATGGAAGAAATACATCTAAAGAAGGGATTGAAAAAGAGAGACGAGAGTATGGTGGAGAAGGGAGTTCCACTTGCAGAATTCCATGTCAAGAATTTTTTAAATTAAAAACACCCCCCCACACACCCCTACTCAAAATGCCAAATAATCACAAACAAAACACTGCGTGTAAGAAAGGGCTGATTCTGATGGATGTTTCTGACTTGGGGGAAAACAGGGAAAAGGTTCCAGGTTTTTATTTGCCATGACTCTTCATTTCAATGTTCTGTTTAATTTCCACTTGGACAAGACTTGAAAAATAAAAAAATAGTAAAAATCTAAATGAGATGTTTCAATTGTTCAGATCATATGTCATCTAGGGCTTTAGGTTTTGGGGTAGGGAGGGCTATTTTGTTTTAAGATTTTTGAGAAGAAACATTTCTATCCTGATTTAGAGATTACTTGATTTTGGCTATTTTTCTTGTCCTAAGAAATTCTCCTGAGATGGGAAATCACGGTGAGCTCTGTTCTAGACCCAAGTACAAGGAACACAATATCAAAAGGCATCACCACTCGAGAGTACTTCCTTTTGCTGAAATAGAATCCCAAAACATTTGCTTTGCCAAGAATAAGAGAAAGAATAGAAACAGGATGCTCTTGCTGGGGTTACAAGCCACCATTAACAAATGCAACCTCCTCATCTCCCAAAAGAGAGCATCTCATGCAGGTTTATTGACTCAAGACTGCTCGAGTTGAGCAGAAATTGCAATGCTGATAAACCACAGCACGGATGAGAATCCTTTACCTCTCCTCAGCACTTTGCCCCCTCTTACCTCCTCCAGTTTTCCCTTACATTATGTCACAGATAATGAGATGCAGAAAGGGTTTGATCCAAGGAAGCCCTGTTCCAATATATCCTTTTAGCCCTCCCCACAAACCCCCTTCATGTAACTCCTCACCTCTCCCTCTTCTCAAAACCCAGTGGAGCCCTGTCAGCATCTCCACTGATGCTCTACTGGTACCCTGGACACCTGAAGCGGTGCAGGTATCTCCACGTGCAATCCAGCACCAAATCTTCCAGAACCCTTCAGTGCTTTCTGGAACACCCAGAGCTATCTTCAGAATCCCAAACAAATACATTAATTGCTTTCAATTTATCAGCCTCAAATCATTCTGTCTAATTACCATTCATCTAGAGTTTGTGTTTTTAATGGTTTATGGGTATTGTTGGTAATCTTTTAATTTCTCATTAAAAACAATATCTTGTACGCACTATGTGTGAAAAGCCCTAATCCGATAAATCAAGCAAGAGTAACACAGTTAAAAGGAAATCAGTGGAACAATATTTGGGTTTATATATTTCTGCCAGTCAATTTGTAATTAAAAGTTGCTACTTTAAAAAACACAGTTGTTGCTGTGAAAGCCATTATCAGTCAGCATTTTCATATGAATACTGCTTTAATTAATTAGCAAAAGTAAATACATTATATATCAAAAACCGCTTTCCCACTGAACCCATGCGTTCCAGAACAAAAGGCTTAATAAACCACACAAAAGAGGGACAAATTAGCTGATCCCACCCTCCCTTTTCAGGTTTAGAGTCTTTTAAAGTTCTCCAAGGTTTTTCCCCCCACCACACTTGCTTTTTTTAAGTACATTGTTTGTTTTTCTTTAGAAGTGCTTATGGGGGAGAAGATGCTACACAAACACAAAACATGCCATTCAAATTAAATGATTTGGAAATCAGTTTTGCTGGTTCTTAGAAAACAAGAGTGTTTACGATTATTAAAAACCAAATGTAATTACGATCACATACAACACGGTCCCTTTAGAACAAATTATTTACTGAACATTAAGGGGTTAGAGTTTGATTCACAAAAGGAAATGATGTGTCTGAAAAATTCTTTTGTCTAGGGGCTTTCCAGAGACTGGAGACAGCAGGAGAAAATTCTCCGTTTTCATCAATAAACTGTAGAGAAAGTGTGGATGAACAGTGTCATTTCAGACTAAGGCCTCTGATAAGAACACATTAAAACATCAACAGCATCTCTTATCTCATGTGCCTTTAACAAGTAACAAGGGTCTCGCCATCTCACTAGCAAACAAATCACCTCAGCCTGGTCTTCTCATGCCAGGTTGCTGAAGTGCTGCAAGCATAGTCCATCTGTGGGTAAGGAGCAGAGAGAGAAGCAAGCGCCTCAGCTGACTGATGACTGTGGCCAGGGCTGGGCTCTCACAAGGCAGCAGGCTAGTGAAAGGCAACCTGATGGTGGGATCACATGCACAAATGTAGAACCTGACCCTAAACAAAGAAACTCAACTGAATAAGGCTCTGTCTGTTGGGTAATGCAGAGTAATTCCCCAGATTTCATTAGACTCACCTATAGAGCTGGAATTCACTGCACAGTGATGAACAGCAACTTCAGTAGCTGAGTCTCACCACCTTTCCAACAGCATAAACACAAACAGGTGAGGCCAAAGAGCGTGAATATCAGACTGAAAGAAGTGCAACGGGACTCGCTGGAAAAAAGCAATTGCCCAAGGGACAGTTTTGTGCATATCCTTTGCATAGCCTTTCCATGACAGTATTGGAGGATTTTCACCAAAGAATACCTCCAAAAATAAAGGTCAACACTAGGAAGACAATGATATTGGACTGGCTAATTGTATGGTTATTAACAACCCACGCAGGCATCCAAAACTTGACTAATACAGGAAACCCAAGAGTGCATTCAGCCAGAGGCAGTCTGCAGTCACCAAGTCCAACCCTCTCCAGCAAATTTCCTTTCTCACCAGATATTTAATCTCTCACACTCAGTCCTGACTCCTAGTCATCTTCCCATTTGTACTAGATACTCAGCATGCTTCCTCACAAAGTAGATGGCAAGCAAGCTTCCTTCTTGAAGGAATTACTGAATCCTCTCCTCCTCTATTATTAGATGCATACAAAGATCTAATGATCAGTCCCAAACCCATATGTTCTGCCTTTCTTATGCTTTCTCTACCCTTGTGCTCCTAGACTGCAATGCCTTCGGAGAAGGGACAGTTTTTTGCTCTGACTCATAACTGCACAGTGCCACGCACACCAACAGGGCTCTAGGTGATCAAAATTAATACTTCAAGATGACTTAAGATGATTCTGAAGGTCGAAGGTTGTTCCCCTGCTTACTCAGTTCCTTTACATCATCACATTGCAACAGCAAATTTCCTCAGACTTTTCAGACAAGAAATGTTATCTTTACACCTTACCTTTCATCCAAGAGTTTCCATGCAACCTGTTTGATACCCTATGTCCCAGTCTCAAGCCCTCACACACCGTAATTTGATGAGGCACAGCTGCTTCTTTGGAGTCACAGCATCATCTGGACACTAGAACACTGCAACCTTTCTGGAGAGACAAGTCATGCTGTTAGTCAGTTGCTGGCTTCTTGCATGGGCTGAGAGACCAACCTTGCTATAATCTCACTGGGGTAGGATGACATCTCATTGCATTTGTGTGATTACTTTCCTGGCCATGTTTTTAGTAGGACAAGGGATTTACTCCTCACTTATTCCTTAGTCAGTGTAGAGCCTTGTTAGTTAGGTTAAAACATTAAACCCAGCCAGGATCTCCTCAGCAAAGGTCACATTTCAGCAGACATGGAGGAGGTGCCTGTGCAATGCAAGAGGATGAAACAGTGCAGGGTGAGATGCCACGAGCAGCACCATGCTGAGGGATGTTTCAGCACAGGGAAGCCTGTGCCTCATGCAGCCCTTCAGCACAAGGCATTCTTTTCCCTTCACATAACTGCATTGATTTTTATCATTGTTATATTTGGTTCAGCCGCCCATCTGGAAAGTTCTTGCCTCCCCCGGCCCCCATAAATAACCAAACCCAGCTCTAACCAAAGGCAGTTGACAGAATCAGCCCCATTGCCCTTTGGCAGTTCTTCCAGGAATTTTTAGGGTTTTTACCAGTCAGGAAAAGGCTTTGATGCTTTGGAATCAGGATTTTATGAAGATCATTTTGTAGGGTTCAGCCAACTCATGAAGTGTCAAATGGGGGGCACTCTTTCATCTCATCGCTGGATGGGGAAAAGATCCTCCCTCTTACCAGAATGAGGACTGGAGAGGGGGAAACAGAGAGATGAAGGTTCATCCATAGAGGGGAGGGTTTCTTTCCTCTTGGTAGAGTCCACCCACAACATTCCCATCATACTGATTGCCGCAGTCCTATCTGTCTGGTCTCCAGGCTACATCAGATAAGAGGAGAACTGTCTGTTTGCTCTGGTTCTGATCCTGTGCTGCAGGGGCCTCCCAGCCACAGAGTTGGGATCTTCTTCACTCTCCTTTTCTAGCTGCCTTTTTCTGCTGCGTTGGTAGGGATGCTGTCAGGAAACCTGCCACTTGGAAAGAATGAGATAGCAATCAAGACCAGCCTAAGGAAATATCTTCTACTTTGCACCTATAAACACCCACTACAAAAGAGCAAAGAAAGCCCTGTGCTTTCTCAAAATTTATGTGCAATTCCCTATCCAACCATGCCAGGGCTATTGAGGGCTTGGTTGCCATTTTCCCCTGAGCTTGTCCCATTGTGGATGGCATTTGCACACACTGACAGGCTTTTTCTGAAATCTGCACCTGCAGTGCCTCAGTAATTGCAGATATCATTTGTTCAGAAGGTGCAGGCACCAACTAATGGCTATTTGGTAGAACTTAGAAGGGCTTCTGAGAGCTGTGGGCTCCCCAGCCCATCTTCATCTACTAGCTGATATTATTCCACCTCGTTCAGAGCAGCTGTGTTGCACAACAATTACTTTTGTGTCCTCTTTCATGGGTGGGCATCGCTGCATTGTCCCAGCTCACCTCAGCGCAAACACCAATTTCTTTCTCTGGGTAGTATTCTCAGGTCGGGCTACTCACAAACCATTCCTCTGATGACTATCCCATCTGCTGTGACCTGTCACTCACAGTCTTTGTGCAGATCAGGCCCAAGGTCATACCTGTGAGAATTGCAAATGCCAATCTCTCTACCACCAAACCCAATGAAGACCATTCAAGACCAGTGAAAACACTGAGATGCTCCGTCATCATATTCAGACTCAGTTTACAAGATTGTTGCTCCAACTTAGAGGCCCTTGGGGTATCTCATAACCCCAGCAGCCAAGAAAGGTGTCAGTCAGAGAAAGCCTGAGCAAGAAGAAAATACAAGCTATTTTGCTGGCATCCACTGGTTTAGGTTAGTCCCCAATTCAGCACATTAGTACGCACAGACACCCCTTCCTACACCCAGGGAGACTATGATGATACATTAGACAAAATACTTAAGTTGTTCTTGGTTTCTTACAGGAGGAGAGCAAGCAGTAATGTCACAGTGCTCTGGCAGATGTGCAGAGACCAGACACACATCCTACAAGAGTGGAAATAGCAAGCAGGACAGATCCAGAGCTTCCACTCCTCCTCTTCTGCAAAGCAGAAGTCAAAGGCAGTGTCAGCAACAGTCCCAAGAGGCATTACAGCAAAAAGGCTGACCCTGACAATATCCTTCATCCTGCTTCATTCATCTTCTCGTCACAACAAACACAAATGGAGGCCAGTCCAGGGTACATCAAAATCATGGTCCAACGTGAGGCACGCAGACAGCGTGAACACACGCACACTGCTGACACGTGGGGCTTCTGCGACATCCGCACAGTGCGGCTGAGGTGTAAGAGGGGAGATATGGCAGCAAACGTTTTAAGATGGTCCCACACCTCCAACACACTGCTGTCCAGTGGCACAGCCTCCATCACACCTGAGAACATGAAACAAGTACTGAAAGAAGCCGAGCAGTCTCACAGCCGTTTCCCAGCTAACCAGTGAGTTTCAGTGGGAAATTGCCCTTTGGTGTTGTGGCCTCAAATATGTTTCTATTTATTATGTCTTTTGCATCTATTGTCAGAGGTGGAAGACTCAGGTACTTGCAGCGCTGGAGTAGGTCTGCCTCCAATTTCCATCTCCGTATGTATGACCTTGAAAAAGTCATTCAACTCTTCAATGCCTGAACTGTTTAACTGCAAAACAAGGCTCTTCCAGCTTTTGGCTGTCTTGTCTGTTTAGACTGTAAGCTCTTCAGGGCAGGGACTGTCTCCTATTAAACAATCATAACTCTCTCTTAATTAGGGCCTTCTACACATCCAGGGCCCTCACAAAAATATCATAAAACAAAGGCTTTCTAATAAATTCCGGGGAATTCCAGATTCTGATCCAAAACTTCTCAGAGCTTTTCCCTGCTGAATATGGTGCCGAATCCCTTGTTAGAGTGTGTGTGTGTGAGGGGGGAGGAGGGAGACTCCTTATAATTTAAAGAGAGTGCATAAAAGACAGTTTAAGTCCTTGTGGCTGTATATTTCTTTTAATTAGTTTATGCACAGTGCATTTGCATGGGAAGATGCACAGCGTGTGGATGGACTTAATTAGGAGAACAATACGTTCCCTCTTAAGATAATGACTTGAGGATTATGAAAATTATTATTCCAGATCCATACATGGGTCATTCGAGGTTCAGTATCCAGCGAACTTTTAAAATGCATTGAGGTCAGCAGTTTGGATACTGTCAGTAAAGTCACTTGATTTTACTGTTGCTTAAATGATTAATTATGAACAGCAGCTGCAGGCATCCCCCCAAGTTACACAATAGCCCGAGGACTTGCAGCATTTCACATACGCTATCAGCTACTCTGGAGAGACTGATGCGCTACATGGGGCTGTAAGATTCATCATAGTCACCTGCCAGCAAAGACTCCTTTTGAGCTCTACCTCCTCCCTTTCATGAGTACTTTGCTTTTTCTTCCTGGCTGGGGAGGCAAGAAATTTCTGTCTCAATGAATCTTTGTAGCTGTAAAACCAAGACAATTAGGTGAGTGTTTCAGGACACAGCTCAATAGCCCATGAGAAACGAGACACAATACGTGTCATTTTAGAGCAAAGCACCTATGGGCACCTGAGCTGTAGACATCACCTGAGCGTACCTCAGCTTTAACTGATGGTTTGGCGAGTCTCAAAAAAGGCACCTTTTCTACCTCTCTGAATAGTGATCTACTCTTAGGAAAGCACGATTATTTAAAAAGTGCTCCTGGGCCTTACCATGACAGATGGGAAAATAGTCCTCTCTGAAAGAGCCTCTGCAAGGACTATACTTCCCAGGCAGCTCAGTTCAAATTATCTGAGAGCCCATCCTGCTCCCCCTCTTCAGAAAATGGTTGTCCCTAAGGTAAACAGCCTCCCCACTACAACAGGGCATCCCAGAGTGGGGTAGACCTCTATCCCAAAGCTGTACAACTCCACCCGTCAAGGCTATGGAAGATACTGTCCTCAAGTCTGAGCCATCAGCTGCAGAAAGGACAGGAACCTCATCTTTCACCTTAAAAAGCAGAGCCACATACAGTTTAGGAGGACATGGACAGCTCTTCTAACATCAAAACCCATGACTTACTTAGGAATCACAGCAATCACACCTTGAGTATCCTTTCTTTCCTCTTGCCCAAAAATGACAAGGCAAGTTTTCCACTCAAATGCAGTGAGTGAGAGTTAAACCAGGGTTTTTAGTAGCAGTGACAGCAAAAGCTTGGTGAAACCATTACACATGGTGTTGCTTTTATTGCTGAGGAAAGAGCAGTTCTGGGGGGATGCAAACAGGACATCTTCAGCTGTGCTGCCTCTACTGAAAACCTTTAATTAGGGCAGCTGATTAACAAGCAAAAAAGTCCACATGTCACATTCAGGGGTCAGGGGGAGGTGGGGATTGAAGGAATAAAAGAGGGATATGGTGAAAGAAAGGAAATCTCAGAAGATCATTTTGAGGGCTTAGCAGAACTCAGCCCAGTGACTAAACCCCCCATTCTCTGTACCCCTTCTCCAAAACTTCAAACCAAGAGAAAGAAAGGTCTGTCAGCCCCAGATGAATGGCACCTTTGCACTGACACTGGCAAAGGGAAAAATCTGTGACTGGTCCCCACAGCTCCCTACCTGTGGCCATCTCACTGCAGGGCTCTCCCTGGGATTCTTGTCAGGGCCAGCTTTCCAAAAGGGAAGGTGGACACCTCCATCCTAAATTGCTCAGGTATTTGCCAAGCAAAGTCACAGATCCTTTTTAAGGACCGAGGCTTCGTTGTTAAGAGTAACAAAGGGGTTTTCAGGAGCTTGTGAGAATTTTTCTTCTCTATAAGAATTCACCTAAACCAACAGATGCTCAGGTCCCTTTCTGCACTAATGTTTCTTTATGGCAAACCAGAAGCAGCAGCATGCCTGGAAACCAAGCTCTCGGTGAGGATACTGTGGGAGCAATGGAAAGGCTGGGTCAATGGTCTGCTGGCCTCCTCTCAAATACAAACATACCCTGTGCTTTTCCTTGCTATCTTTGCCATCTTAAGGCTTCCTGAGGCCATGGAGAATGCTCAAGGCCAACCACAGCTAGCA
The DNA here is from genome assembly GCF_000700745.2 of Antrostomus carolinensis. Lineage (NCBI taxonomy): Eukaryota > Metazoa > Chordata > Aves > Caprimulgiformes > Caprimulgidae > Antrostomus > Antrostomus carolinensis. Next base: position 163,420 of record NW_010336395.1, on the reverse strand, counting down.
AGTACCACAGATTAGCCACGGCAGATGACGTTGCTTGTGCAGCAGGATGCACGAGGCAGTGCAGAGCTGAGGGGTAGGGCTGGCCAGATGTCCACAGCACAAAACCCCAGGCAATGGCTAGGCAGGAGGCCACCACACCTCTGACCAGAGAGCCCAGCAAAGTACAATACTATGGAGATGAGGAGAGGGGAAAGAAATGAAAACTTTCTACTAATTATAGGATGAGGGGAGAACAGCCCCTCAACTCTGCAGGGTCAATAGATACAGTTTGTGAGCATCACTCATTACTCAACTCCGTCATTGATAACATGGCACCCAAAGCATGCCAAGCACTGTACAGGGCAAACAAAGATGTCCCTGCCCCAAAGAGATTACAATCTAATTCTGATTTTACAGTCATATTTCAAATACACAGTGAGATCAAAGCCCTGCTTCTCCTCCCCCAGGCACTCATTCTCTCTGGTGGAATATCTCTTGATTCATAAATCAGAGAAGCAGCATGTCTCAGTGAATACTGCCATTCAGGACACAAAAGAGAACATAGAGAAGCCAAAGGCAGTCCTAACATCATGTTAGTGCTCAGGAGAGTAATCCTGGGGTGCAAGGAAAGAGGAAACAAAGTAACTGCTATTTTTCCAGTACCAAAGCAGAGTTTTGTCCACCTGCAGTACAGCCAGCAGTAATAGCATGTGTCAATAATCCGTAACACTCTAGAATAGAAGACTTTTAAAAAGAGCTCCTTCTAGAAATTAAATGAAACTTCAGAAGACATTGGGCAAGATGGTCTGAAAATACCTTAAAAATTAGGACAAACATCAGAAAAGAGTAACACACATTTTGGAAAGGACACCCTGAGTTAGATTAACAATCCTAAAGGCAAATCCCAATGTTCACTGTTTTCTGACTCATTCACAGTGCTAGCAGCATTGGGAACACTTAAGCACATAGGAGTAAAGACAGTTTGTCTCCCAAGCACTATCCTCACTGCAACATCTAAGGGTTCCTCCCGAGAAAAATCTGCAATTCAAACACTAAAATTTGCCCTGAACTGCTTGATCTGCAAGCTCCAGCAATCTCCCTGCAACGGGACACACAGGCAACAGATGTTCAGAAACCAAGCTGGCAGTTTGCACCACCTGAGCGTGTGACTGGGAGCGAGACAGAAAGGATGCACATTGCCTGGGAACATCTGATAATGCCGTGCCCTTCAGAGTCTGCACGTCGGTGAAGGGACAGGAGTGAGGCTTAGAAATAACCAGAAGCTTTCTTCTTCTTCTTCCATGAGTCACTCCTGCTTCAAGGAGCTGCAGCTTTGATTATTAACTGGGCTAGTCAGCTAGATATTTAAATGATTCCCAAAAGTCATTAAGAGCCCAATCAGATATGCAGTGCTTGACACTAGCACAGGAATGCAGAGAAGGAATTATTTGCATAAACTATGCTTTAGAGAAAACCTCCATGTATTTTATATTTCAGGGTATGGGGGAATCTGATTTAACTGAGTTAAAGAGAAGAAAAAGAAGCTTAAGCAATTTAAGAGAGCACATTAAACATGGAAGAGAGTAAAAAAAACCCACACCCAACATCAGCTATCATAGGGATTAGGAATAAGAGAATACAGTGTCAAAGTGCTCTTCCTCACTGTTCTCTAAGCAACAGGCAGCTCCTTTAGATTTTTCCCTGACTTTTCAGAGAGAAAATTCAGCCACAAAGTTAAAGCACTGCCTGAAGATGTATGCCTGATCAGAAGATCTCACAACCCTTCTGTCCTCTGTCCCAGCTTGAGAGCACAGAGGTGAGCTAATGCAAGAGTGAAGGGATGGGTAGACCCAGGAAGCCTACCTTTACACTTAACAGTAGCTTTACTTTCACTTGGCCTCCACTCCAAAGCCATGACATTGACTCTCCCCATCAAAAACTCAAAGCAAATCTTCCACAGAGTTGTTTCCATGGGAAATGTTGGGTGGCAACCCCTACAGGGTTTGGTATGTCTGAAGGCAATACCAAAACAGAAAGTAGGACCAGAACCAGAGCCACCTTCATACGTAGGCAGAGGATTACCTAATGTGGCTGCAGCTTTTCTGGTGGTTTGTAACCCACCTCACATCTACATTACATCCTTTCTAGCAGGTAGTTTCTGCCCCATCCTGCATGGCCTGAGCTGGAATCCAGCCCTTAGAGGTTATTTCCTGGGACAGGGGAGCAGCACAGGACACTGTGCAGGGATCATACCCAGTATGTTGCCTCCTTCCCGCTCCAGGTTAGAATCAGAGCCAGGGCAGGCAAATCTCTTCCATATCTGCAAAAAAAAAAAAGCAGATTCAGGGGGGCTGGAAAGCTGGACTAAACCTGGAATTTCTAACATAACAAGAAGGGAGATAAAAGTGGCCCTTAGGAGGCTCTGTGGGGAACTATCTCTTTAGAAGCAAAGAGCAATCAGCTACTCACACTAACTTCCTAGCACTGCGTTTCAGGTAGAAAACTAAGCGTTCTCATGAGGAGTCAGTAACCAGAGTAATCTGGGCCTGGTCACTGAAAATCTTTACCCATCAGTTCCCTCATCTGTACAACAGGCCTTAAAATATTTTACTTCCTTCTTTCCATCAAGAGATGGGAGCTGACAGATTAAACACACTCATGTCTACAAAGCCTTCCTCAAAAAGAAACTGCCATAAGGAGAGCAAAACCGTTACAGTTATTGTGATTAGAAACCAAAGTCCTCCCATGCAGTTATTTAATTAAACCATAAATATAAACAGATAAGTGTCCAATGAACCAGCTCTACACAGTATATTTATACTCCTCTGCAAAAAAACCCCAGTGCTTAAACTAGTTACAAATAAGTCCTCTCTCCCCGCCTGGTTTTCTCTGCAATCAGGAATCAGGCCGCACAGTAGTTTGCTGACAAATTGGTTCATGTTATGAAGATAATGAAGGCATCAAATTACTTTGCACTCCTTCCCCTTGGAAGCAGCGAGGCTCTTGCAGAAAGAGATTGCCAGGGTTTTATTTGTGTGTGCATGTGTGTGTCATTTGTGAAAAGACAAGCCCCAGAGGCCCGTCAGCCGAGGCAGGATGGCTCGAACTGCCGCTTCCTGGCAAACTCACCCTGTTGCACCGACCTTCTGGCTGTGCACTTGTCAGCACTGCGAGGGAGGTGAATATGGCAAAGATCCACAGCCCCCGAGAGCTGTTTTCCTCTTCCAGCACCCACAAAGATGCCCCAGGTGGTTCTACAAGAGCTTGCCTGGGTACCAGAAACCACTTGGTCATGTCAGGGCAGCTTTTCTCTGGGTCTAATATACTCTGCTTTCCAGGAACAAAGCCTAAAGCAGCAGATCCAGCAAAGCATTTAACCAAGCAGTTGAGTAAGGTCCTCCTCAGAAGAACTTAAGCATTTGGCTGGATCACAGCCTTTCTGG